>NW_017306717.1:647328-696545 GCF_000935625.1 Nanorana parkeri | reverse complement strand
TATATATATATATATACAGCAGGTATATATATAAATCTTTACTAAGGAAGCCCAGTTAATGACTAGTTGCACACTTTGCCATAACTTTATTTCTGTTTAAATCAAGCACATTTGCCCATTTGTTTTATATTGCAATTATGACAATTTCTTAATGAGATCACCATGTTAAAAGGTGTATTCCATGTAGCCAGCACTGCAGCCCCTCCAAAAAATGTTCTTTGGTCTCCTTCATCTGCCTGACTTCTCTGATTGTGTTACCTGACTTCGACTCTGTTGAATATAAGAAAACAACCAACCTACATTTCTTTACATATTCCTGATTTTTTTTTTAAATTGTATTTTATATTAATGCTTTCTAGATTGGCATCTAGGTGAAAGAAAGATGAATGTTTGTAAGGGGAATTTAGTTCTTATTCTGCAGGAAACTAAAACTTTGAAACATCAAGGAACAGTATCCTTGGTAAGTGATTTAATCAGCATATGAAATAGCTTAAAAACATTTTCACTGTTATATCACTTTAACCTTTCGAAAGCACACAATGGGAACATTTGTGAAAGTTGTATAACATCCATTTGGCAAATCTGATTGCAAAAAAACAGCAGCAGAGCGGTATTTATGAAGTCTGCTCATCTTTACTGAATAAAATCTAATTCTTATGTCCATTGCACACAACTAACAGTAAATGAGAGGTTCTTGAGAATAGGAATCAGGAATATTTAAACTATATACAGTATATGTCTGCATGATACATTCTGATGTTATCGGTGTGCCTTAACGTGTGTTCAATATCAAACATACCGATATTTGTATTCCATTCATGGCCTTCACGTATAGCTAATCTTTGTCAGTATTGTCGCAAGCACAGTGTAGATATTATTTATCCTTTTATCTTTTTTTAATGTTTAGGAATCAGCAAATTGCTTAGCATTTAGAGCATGTTACAGTTTTATATCAACTCCCATTCCACCTTCTGAGGCACGGTTGATGGCACCTGTCAGTACTGGGAGAGAGGAACCTCTTATTTTATTTAATGAATCACTGATTAAAATGCCATCAATATGCCATCAGCTATGGTATGGAGTTTTTAGTCACTTGTAGTTTTTCACATAAGGGGGATACTAAAACGTGGCTTAGTGTGCCCGGGTGGAAACTTAACCTTTTCATGACCAGAAGTCATTGAAGCCTAGATGGCACATCATTTACCTTGACAATAATCTATTTTTATATTTCATTTAAAAAATGGGTAATTTGTTGTGTTTTGGGGCATTTAATTAAATTTGTCACTAAATTTTGGGGTTTAATAAGGAGTTGCGCTAATATTGCGCAACATAAAAATTTTCAACTACCACCATTTTATTCTATAGGGTCTTGGCATTCAGAAAATATATAATGTTGGGGGGTTTTACGTCATTTTCAGGCCTAAAATGTGGAATATAACATGGGTGCAAAAATTGAAAAAAGGGCCTCAGTCATGAAGGGGTTAATAAATACACTGCTCATGTTTTTTATTAGAACAGTGACAGCTGAGCTAATGGTTTATTTGTAAACTGACCCATGTGATCAGTGTGATTGGCTGTCATGTTGATCATATGTGTTACCACTGTGTGAGATTAGTGCTGACAGTGCAGTCTCAGAACAAGGAGTGTGCACAGCTACACACTCCTAGTTTCTCAATAGAATAAAGATTATTATTCCTCAGAATGGGAGCTAAGGGCTAAAGTTAACCCATTAAACTTCAAAGCATATGTCAAGAAATGTATAAACAGAGCTTACCGATAATGAATACTGTATGTAAAAACAATCTAAAGGTGAGCTGCTGATCTTATATACAAACCTTAACTTTTCTTGTAAAGGATGAGCTTTCCACCCCCTTCCACTTTCTAAGCTTTCCTGTTGATCAGTGAGACTGCCCTTACATAAAGAATCAACTGTAAGGTTTGGGAGGAGAGAGAGTGGTGCCAAGATCAACTTACCTCTATCTTGGAATCTACTATTCATTATGATAATCATTCTTCATGTATCTTCTTCATGTATCTTCATGTATGTGATAGGTTATCTTTGTGGGGATACACCCTAGTATTTCTTTATTTTTCAAAAAAGAAGATAGAAATGAAAAAGCTGAAAATATAAAAAATAAGCACATTAGAACCAAGTGGTTCAGATCATAGGCTGAAAACAGCCTTGGAAGTTTAACTGTGGGGAAGAAGCAAAGACTTTAGGAGGTATGTTCCCACTGTTCTTTTTCTGGTCCTCTTTTTAGATGTTTGAGCTTACATGGGACTTAGTTTAAGGTAAACTCTGACTTATGCACAGTTGTTGTTTTACTGGAAAGCATTAGTAGCTCACCGAATGCTTTTATTTGTCTCCTGGAATAGGATTTCTATGTGATCTCCAAGAGCTTCCTATGTTTTCAGTCTGAGACTTACATGAGTAAATATATTGCTACCTTATTTCCTTCTGATATTCCTGCAAGAATGCAGAAAAGAAATAAGACTGTAGCTGGATGGCATTGTGCTATTGTTGGTGGCCTAGAAGCTGCATGTGATCTCCAAGAGCTTCACATGTTTTCTATCTGAGCATTACATAGGCAAACATTTTACTGCCTCTTTTCACTCTGATATTCCTGCAAGGATGCAGAAAGACTGCAGCTGGTTGGCAGTGCATCATTGTTGGCTTACTTATGATAGCAACTAGCTGCCAAGAACCTTATTGGTCACAAACTTAACAGTATTGGCAAATATTACTTCTTTAATATTAACTTTAATTTGAAATAAAAAGTCCTTAACTTTGAGCTAGTACAAACCTATGCTGCATTCTTTTACTCTTGGCTGGGCTGCGTGTGGTTGGGGAGTCTGGAGGAGATAACTCACCTTGCTGCATAAGAGCCTCTGAGGGAGCCAGGGAGGAACGTTGATATATGGATCCTTCAGATCGTGGAGAACGAGACCGTGAGGCAGAAGGATGGACGTAGCCAGCGCCATCTTGTCTTCTGCCTGTCAGCGCAGCTGGAAAGAAGTTTGTGAGCTTCTGCGGCTTTTGGAGACCTTTGCTCCTCTTCCCCATGTCGCCGATTTGTCTACAGAAGGGAGATGTAGGAGTTGAAGACAGTATGACACCAGGTCGGGCTGTAAATCGTCGCTATCAGGGCAGGAATGCACGGAGCTCGTTTAGAATGCGGCCATTACGATCCGCGGCCGGACACGCCCCCACCTATGCTGCATTTTAAGTGTTAATAAACTAATGCTGAATACATAAACAAATGTGGCACATGTGGCTTGTGTACAACATCTGTACCTTCCACCATAATTAATAGGCCTGCTGCATTCAATACAGTCTGATTGTGTAGTAGACATTTCTTCTAATGACGAGCAATGGCACAAAAATCATTTAGATCAATATCTAATCTATATAGCATACATGAGCAAATGAACTGAGCATACATGAGCAAATGTTGGCTAGCAAACAACATAAAAGCACAAGAAAGAGGAAACATTAAAGAGGAACTTTACCCATAGCTTTTAAATGATAACAAACACACCTTTATAAATGTTTAGTAATGGCAATCTACAAACAGATACTTCTGGATAATTGCAGGCTCTTTATTCTTTGCATACCTTATTTTTATTTTCTTCCCCATTTTTCTTGCAGTGGTCATTTAGACTAAGGGCAGATTAACATATCTCCCTGTACTTCCTGGAAATCTGGCACATGCGACTACAACATGTGACCATGCACATCATCTCAAGGGAGGAAAATGCCTTTCCCTGAGATCACATGAGATTACAGATGAGATTTCCCAGCAAAGCTCTGCTGATGTAACCTTCCCAGGATGCAACACTTGGACACGATTACATCATTTGTGCCAAAGAGAATCAGGAAGTAAAAAATAAACAGCAATTTTAAGTAAAATAAAAATGTTTGTTTAACTAATAAATGTAAGATGATTTCATATCAGCATGCAGAGCTGAATACTGAAGTGCTTTTTAGTGAAAGGGGGTAAAGGTCCACTTCAATGGGGAGACGTGTACATGACACAAAATACAAAACTGAGCTACCATTAAAGGTTTTCAGGGCAGAGTGATATAAAGTTTTTCATTTCACACCCCAAGCCCTATTTTCACCCTTATTCTGTTGCTACCATGCTAAGTGCACCCTATTTAACTTTTAGCAGATTTTTCACAATTCTTGTATACAAAAACTTGTTTTCAGGCTTTCCGTTCCAGAGGTTTACATATGCCCTTGCCCTAGTTTACCATTCTGGATATCAACCCTTTGCTTATACCTATAGCGATACTTTTTGGAAGCAGCTTTGTATACAAAAAGGGTTGTTGTTACACTAGTGGCAATTCCTGATTTTATGAACACCAAAGCTCAAAATTTTAAAGTAAAACAGTGCCTTTAACATTAAAGAGATTATGAATAATTGCTTTGTTGTTTGGAGGGGATTTCGAGCCCTATTGGTTTTGCCTACCAGGGATAAAACAGACAATGATGTTATAAAATTCAAAGATGTGATAAATATCGATGAGCATATTAAGGTATGGTAGGCAGCCAAGCTGTCAAGTTCAGTATTAAAACTAATATTATTCATTTCATTCCATGACGCCCCTCTGGATGTTCCATCAATCATTGCTTTCCATATGTTATGTTACCAAGTAGAAAACTAAAGTGGAAGTATTTCGAAAACTATGTATTGATTAAAATAACTGACTTTTAAAGTGAAGTATTTCTTAGCATAATGGAGAGATGATTTACGGTAATCTGTTCCTGCAATCTGAATCCTCAATTACAATCCACCAATCAGGATGTATTTGATACTTTTACCATTTTTTTATTTTTTATTTTAAATTTTTTCACTATTTTAACAAAATGAAAAAAAAAAATATATGAGTTTCCTAGTCCTTCAAACCAGCCATATGACTCCATGGGGTTGATTTACTAACCTTATAAACACACCACGAACATGTATACACCTCTGTAGTGTGTTCCCTCCCAGCATGATCTATGGGTGGAAGCTAAACACCTTTGTAGTGTGTACACACCCAGCAGGTGTGTTGTGCAAAGCCCTGCCCTGAATTGCAAGGTGATGTTGTGTAAATTAGCTCTACATTGTGTTGCTTGCGTTGATGAATGCAGGAATGTAAATGCATGAGCTAACCATTTTTGTCTAAACTGTGAAGCAGCATTATATATGTATCCTGTGCATGATTTTTCCATATATGGCATTAGTGGAGACTTTTTGGTTGATAAATACGCTTTGCTGTGTAAAAATCACACGCACCTGGTGCGTGCGTGTGTTTAGGTTAGTAAATCACCCCCCATGGCTGGAGGGGTATGAGAGCACATATTCCTTATGTGTTGATATCACACTTTTTGCCTGTGTGTACTGGAATATACTTCCCTATAAATATTTTAGCCCCTGCCTTTATAGTTTGGGCTGCCAAAAGCTTTTGGGGGGATTGGGGTAGATATGCCTGCTCAAGACTCAAAAAGTATTAAAGAACCAAGAGGCATCAGTCCTTTTTCCAATACATCTAAATAGAGACACTATAGATTTAGATTTTAATCATGCTGCATCATTCTATTTGCATGAGATTAATTTGTTTTATTGTTATAACACAGTTTGTATATAAGATGTAAAAATCTGTAAAAAAAAAAATAGTTCAGAAAATGATTCCCATATTTTAAAATAAAAACGATAAACAAAATTCTAAAATTCAATATGTAAATGAACGTTTGGTTTCCACTGGTTGAAAAAGTAATCTCTGTTAATACAGTACACTCCATTAATATTACTATGACTGAGGAGGTGGGAGCTGGGTAAATGCATTTAACATTATATTGATTAGGTTATGGCTAATAGTTATTTTATATGGTGTCACAATAAAAAATGCAGATATCCTGCACAGGGGGTCCTCAATAAAAGGAATAAGATTTCGTCCACTGCTTATCACATTTCAAGGTTACCTGCTGGTTTGATCAATTTTTCAATTTTATTTAGTCTTAATTTTATTATTGTACAACCAGATGGGTAGGTTCTTGCTGGTATAATTAGAATATGCAGAATGCTAGATGTGGTTCATCATCATTTTAAGCAGAGCTGACATGGTTAGATCTCAGAATTACACTTTGAAAATAAACGCACTTCTCAAGCCAAACTCTAAGGATCTAAATCTCAAAACCTTTTTTTTTTAAACTATTGTGCAACATTAAAATAACTACATAAAGAATAGCTTTTAATATGTTACAAGCTTTCTGATTGTATTACATTTGGATGATGAGATGTGAATATTCAAGTAATAATAATTAAAATACAAATTCAGACCTATTTATTATATTATTTATTGTTATTTGTACCATTGCTTTTTATCTACAAAATACAGGTCATTTGTATTACTCAATTATTCATTCATTTAGTTAATTCAATTAAATGTGCTTGGGTTCAATTCATAGGCCATTTGTCAAATCCATCATAAAGTTTGAATATTGCAAACATAAATTCAAACCCCACAGAAGTCTATGGGGGTTGACTCTGGAATCTGGTCATTTTCATGGGTAATAGGCAAGGGATTGTCAAACAAAGGGCCTTGGGTTTGGGCATTTCCGTGAAGGACATGTGCCGATGCAAAAATACATTTGCCAAAATACAGCAGGCAGAGGGTTCTCCTTTTTATACAACTTCAAGGGCGACATGGGAAAAACACCAATTACATTCTTGGGCGATTCCTTTAAATTTGCATGTTGTGTACAAGAACAGTACAATTCTCATGAACAGCATCAGCAATATCGCATTCTAGTCTTTCACATTTGGCTTGTGTAATTGATTTTTAAAATTTCACATTATTAATGTAAAAATTTTATAAATAACGCACAATGAGTGCCCCAATTTGATACATTATAACTTATAAAAATAGCTTTTATTAGATAATTTTGAAAGTAAAATAAATAATTAAAATACATTAGCTCTTTTGGCTTCACCTTTGGGTAAATTGGCTAATGGCACAACAGTTTTATAGCATAGTTTAAGAGATTCTATTTTCACTATACCATACTGTGGTTATAAAATGTCAAAAGAGGGTGCACAATAACATTTTAAAACCACGATCTCCAACCACCTCCCATATACCCAATTATTCCCAAAATATTCAAAACATAACTACTTCAGCTATGTGTTTGGTAGAAATTGGCTAGTGTCAGAACAGTACATGAATAGGCATAAAATAGAAAGAGCTTTGCAGTGTGGGCCTTTTGTTACCATATCTACTGCCAACAGCAGCGTTGTGATGTGAAGCCTCTGCCTGCAGTGTATCAGCCATAGTAAAAGTAACAGCCAGTTGAGTAATAAATACATGAGGAAACACATGACTACACTGCAGACAAGTTGACAGCAAATGGCACATTGTCTTGTTTGTCAAGGGCACATAATACACCATTTTCCTCCTCCTCCTGCAGGGTGCATGGCAGCCACTTTGTTTTAGAGTGCTATGAATGCAGCCATTTTAGGAGGACTGCTAAAGTGCTATTTTCTTTCTTTTTCTTCTCTTTTACTAATCCTGCCATAGGAGGAGGACGGTTGGGGTGCTGGTGGTGAGGAGGAGGGATGTAGTTCTGGCATTAAGGGGGAGGAGTATAGCAAAAAAAAGGCCAACCACCATTCCTCAACAGATCAATAACTTCCTGTAACACCAACAGTCATTCTACAGCATTTCCTTGCATTCCCTGTTGCCATTTCCAGGAGTAATGGACAGGAGGTGCATGAGAAAGGCCCCCCTTGTCAACTTCTACTTCACCTGGTATAATAACCTTATTTTATGTAAAATAACCACAATATAACGAACACATCATCTTCTATGAATAAAGTAAAATTTATTGATGACCTCTCACTGAATGCATGAAAAGTTTATGCCATTTCTCCTCTTTATCATCATATCTATACATCAGTAAAAATAAAATAAAAGTAAGAAAACCAAAAGTAACAGAAATACAGAGGTATAATCACAATATTAAATATTACGCCCCTTTAGATAACATTGAATCAAGGCACTCAGCATTAATGCCATAAACCAATTTATTGGTCAATAACCTGAACCCCATGCGTCATGTGATTTGAAGTCATCTTTTGCATGTCTAACTCTCCGGTTCCTTTAACATTTTCAGTTGTAGTCTCTCATTTCCATCCTTTTCCCAATTTTTAACAATTGTTCATTTTGCGGCTGAAAGAAAATGTATGAACATTTACTGTATTACATGTCAATTCTAAATAGCAAATGGTGGTATATGCTAAAATTATCAACGATAATTAAACAAGGAGACCCTTGCTGAATTATATTAAGTGCTTTATTATTTTTTTTCATAAACTATGATGGTTCTTCATTCTTTGTATATATGTCAGGGCACAAATCATTGCAGTATAACAAAGCAAGCAGTAATAATATAGGAACTAGATTCTGAACTATTAAATAACACAAAAATATTTACTTAAACTGTATTTCCTTTTTACCAGATGTAATTGCCTAGATTATATGCATTTGCATTAGAAGCTTGAATGTTCTCAAGTGCATATTAAAATGATAAGTATTCACAAAATTTATACTTGCAAAATGAATAGACTTTATAGACAATGACATTAAGTATGGAAGATCAAGGCAGCTTTCATTTTTAAATGATATGCACACTCCAGATATGTGTCTGTTAACAGTAATGTGCAGGGAGGGAATTTGGCTTGTGCATTATCCAACAGGCCTTCCACATCTATGGACTGCAGGAGGTAAGGCTAACAAAATTAATATGCAAAGAAGTTTAACACTTGGGACCTATAATTTTCTTGTAAATTGTTTCACTTTAAGGATGAAACAACAGAAGATGATACCAATACCTCTTTTTTCCCCTAATAAATGGATAGTACTTTAAACATATAACGTTAGACAGCAGGTGGGAATAAGACAAGAGGAAGGATACACAAAAAGGTAGGACATTTGATTTGACTAACAGTTCACTAAGTGATAGAAACACATTGATATCTTTAAATCAACAGTGAAAGATGCATTTAATTAAAGTGTGATTAGGCATGAAAAGGATTTTGATAAAAAAATGTTTTATCTTAGTTTGTTCTTGGGAAATAAAGACGCAAGATAGACAACCACATGCCAGTCTACAGGAAGTCTACCTAGCAAGGGCAGGGGAACGAGGGAGTTTTATGGACAAACAAAACCTAATGCAGTAAACAGTATATTTTTAACACTACATTTCAGCTGGTAGGAAATTCAAAAAGACAAGAAAGATCATTATATATTGTAGCTAATTTATTTGCCATTTCAATTCTGGGTATGTTTTTTGCACAAAATTACTCAGAATTATTCTTTACTGTATTTAGGAGCATAAAGCATTTATAAAACCATAAGCGTAACACTCCCCAAACATTCACTGCAGGTATTTTAAATGTAAGTGATTGTTTCACCTGCAGTGAATAGTTGATGAATTTCACATTCACTACTATAATTGTACTCCTAAACATTCCAGGTAGAAAGGCAGTAGCATAGGAACAGGGCTACTATGGCCACAGCCTTTGTAGGTGTACAGATTTTTCAGTGTGTTTTGTAATCATTGTAATGATTGTGTCTGACAATTAGCAGTATTATATATGCATAGACCATCATGTTGGTCTATGTCACTGTGTGACTTTGCTGTTGATACAATTTGAGTTACCTTGAAGTGTTATGTGCATATTGGCTTTGTATATATAGCAGTTCTGTATGATTTGACAGAAAAAAAGGCTGATGGTCCTGTTAGGGTTGCACCCTTATTAGTTGTTGTAAAGGTATCAGTATTATTTTCTTTGCCCCTTAGACATTCTATGAAACAAGCTTTTATGTATACTGTTCCACATTTCTGTACCATATGGCTCTGAATGTAATAGTAATTGAATGTAATAGTCCATATTTTTGTTTTTAATTGTTAGTTTTATGATAGGTTGCTAAAGCAGAACCACTGGATTTATCCACTCCCCCATCACCCACCTACCCTAACCCCCAAAGGTCCACCATGTATTTTGTTTATTTAAAAAATGAATAAATACCTTTTATTACACTTTTAGCTGATCCAGTCATGGTGCGCCAGCTTCCTCTTCTTCCTCCAGTGGCAGCGAGGGGGACGAGCATCCTTCATGGAATGATGTGTAAGCATCATTTAGTCCTGTAGTACTATGAGCCCAGCCTGCATAATGATGCACCCCCTTTTGGGCAGGCAGGACTTATAGGAAATGGGCCTAATGAAATTACTTTTGTTCTACCCAAAGAAGACTGCCAGTGCTGGATGAAATAGGAAACCAGGGACCAGTGCTGGACTATGGAGAGGGGAATTAGATATTAGGAATATTTTGTTATACATTTTTTATACTAAAAAAATGTTTAGTTGGAGTTCTATTTTAACCAATCACAGATAACCTTGAGATGCAACACAAACCATAATCAAGCAAACTGGAAAATTTAACATTCCAGTCACAGTTAGCAAAAGGGAAAAGTCTACCTGTTTAGTAATTCATTCTTATATTCAGGTATTGCTGTATTGCAACAGTTCATTGCACTCCACGATGATCCTTGAGCACACCTTCTCATGATTCTGGAACACGCACGGAAGGTTCCTTGCTGCCTGCAATTGCTAACAATTTTCTCACAACCATCAATCTGATTCTTAAGTTCCTTGGAAATTTGAATGTGATTAGTGCTGCAGGAAACAAAGAGAAGTTACACAGCTCACACACTGGTAGTAGTAGAATGCTATTGTAAACCTACTGACATTATATTTCAGTGGAGTTGCAAGAGTATACAGAAAACTCAGACTGAAGGCAATGCATATTGTTTCTGAATATATTTTCTTTCCGTCTATCAGTTTCAGACTAAAAAAAATAGATTTTCTATTATGAAATCATTATTTATTATGATCTTATATTTAAAATTTTTCACACAGCAGGTGGAGTTCTAGACCCCTTTTAACCTGTTTATCAGGCTATTTTAGCTGCTCTGCTGAGATTTTACAGATATCAATAGCTCAAGCTTTCTACAGGAAGCTAGTTGGAACAAGTTCCATTATTAAAAACCTGACAGAGTTTTTAAGCATTTTCACATAACCCACGTGAATTTCTTTAAAAAAAAAATAATGAAATCCATTTAACAGCAAACCTTTCATGAGAGAACATGCCAGAAAATGATTGTTTTCTGGATGTTATGGAGCCCCTTTAGTTTAACTTTTTTAGCCACTGACCAGGAACAAGTATGTACAGTAGCCTGCCTAGAGAAAAGTCCTTATAGACCTTGGATTTTCACACATTTTATTGAGTGAATGTTCTCAAATCCTTAAAAAATTATCCCAATTATGTTACAGTTTACAGAGTGCATTGAAGTCCTGTCCTTACCACACTCATGCACATTCTAGGACCAGTTTATGAAGAACCCAGCTATCCTATCAGTATTTATTGGGCTATAGGAGAAAACCACATCTTACAAAGGAAACTCATCAAAGCATGGGGAAAATATACAAACTTTATGCAGATACTGTCCAAGGTGTATTACCATTCTAAGATGAGAATGTCTGTATTGTGATGGCTGCATTAGTTTTCCTTTGTCAGACTCTTTCCTTTACCTTCATCTGGTGATCCTGCTAGTAACACATTTTTGATCCTAGGGTGCTAACATTCACTCAATGTACTCACTGTACAGTCACCATGGGCTGCAAATACCTCAAGTTATCCTCTTCGGCATTGCATAGGTGGTGTTTGTAGTTAACAGAAGACAGCTTGGGAAGCTGATAACATTGTTTGAGATTTCAGTTTACTGCACAGTTACAAGGGCTCAAGATTTCTGGCAAGATCAATATGTATTCTTCTGTACATTCAGATAATGTACTTAGCATTAAAAAAAGAAAACCAATCCATCCACCACATTTGACGACAGATAAGCTGCAATATACTTTAACTGATTTCTATTCAAAAGTCTGTTTTCCACAGCTGCAGCTAAATTAATGATATTTTACAATGACTTTTTAAAGACATGCTAATGGTCTTTCTTTTAGGTGAGAAACATCTTCTGTCAATCTTCTTAATTAGTACAAAATTACCAACTTTTTTAATGTCAAATAAAGTGATAATTCCTAAACTTTAACTCTTAAAAAGTGACACTATATTGTGTTTATTACCGTTATGATAAATACAACTTTTGATAGATATACCCAGTGGCGGAACTACCGCCGGTGCAGGCAGTGCGAAAGCACCAGGGCCTCGGGCCTGTGGGGGGCCCAGCACAGTCCCGGCAATACTACAAATCTCAGCAGTACTTTATACAGAAATGCTATTGTTATATAAAGTATTGTTGGGATGTGTAGTCCTCTATAGCCTGTGCCATTCTGCATTGCTGTAAATATTAGGGTTGCACCAAGATATCAGCCAGAAATGGCACTTTTGGCTAAATGCCAAAAGTGCAATTTTTCTGCTGATACAGCGGCGCATCCGTGCTTTCTTTCTTCCCCGCTGGGCGCTGCTCTGTGTCCCAGCGGGGAGGAGAGAAAGTGACAGCCGGCCGAGCGCTGCGGGAGCAGAGCGCTGTGTTTGTGGGGGGGGTTTTTGGGGGGGGGCCCAAAAAAAATCTTGCACCAGGGCCCTTTGTTCCTTAGGTCGGCCACTGGCTATACCGTATTTTTCACTCCGTAAGACGCACTTATTTTCCCCTAAAAGGAGGGAGAAAATGTGCCTGCGTCTTATGGAGGGAATACCTATCGCCCAACGCCCAGGACATGCAGTTTCGGGCGCCGGGCAAGTATTTTCTTTTTGTACATTCAGCCCTGCTCCTGACAAGCAGAGCTGAATGTACAGTGGGAGCCACTGCTCGTTTAATACAAGGGATCTAACTAGATCCCTTGTATTAAATCGAGCGGCGGCGGCGATCGTGTCTGCCCCTCGCCGTGGTTTTCGAGGTCCCCCATTCCTCTGGGGGACCGTGACCCGTCACGGTCCCCCATAGGAGCTCACCATAGAACCCCTTGAGCAGACGAAGAACGTCGTTCTTCGTCTGCTCTGAGTGATTACTGAGACAGCGCCACCTGTCTCAGCGGTCACTAACTGCAGCTTCTGTGACAGAATTTCTGTCACAGATATTCTGTCACAGAAGCCCTGCATCCTATCATCCAGAGCATCTTATAGACCGCAAAATACAGTACATTTTTAGCATTTTTTACCCAACTCTGTCTTAACTAATGCTACAAACTTTGGTTGCTTAGCAATTATTTGGTGTAATTGTTACCGCTTTATTCAAACATTACTGAATCTGTTTACAATCTCAAATCCAGTTAACAATTTTAAATTAATTCTATGGTCACCCAAATGTTACTTAATTCATGCACAGTATCAACGGTAGATGGTAGCTTTATCTTTCACTATGGTAAATTGTTTTATATAAACTGTCTATAAACAGGACATTAGTATGGGAAAACTAGGCAGTTACTCAGGCATCACACAAGAAAAATTAGGACAACAAACAATTAGAGTACGGGAGAAGGAAGTGATGTAGAGGAAAGTGGGAAAAACTTAAGCTGGTAATACATACACTGAAGTTCAGCATTCAGTCTGTGGGTGGTCCTGCAAAAAATCAAAAGTCAATTTTTTTAAATTGGCTATTGTCAAAGGAGCCATGTGAAACAGCCAGTCAGCTGCAGTCACTGTTTGGGCACCTGCTGTCAGAATACGATAGTCATCAGCAGAGATTCCTCCATTCACGTTGTAGCTTTACAAGTCTGCATTAATATATACATAGTTACATAGTATTTGAGGTTGAATAAAGACATTAGTCCATCAAGTCCAACCTATTAGGATCTCATTCTAGGAGTACCTGTACACCTTGTCCTCTTCAATTAGCCTAATTTCAAGCTCCTCTATTTTATTTGCCAGACTTCTAGCGTTGGTGTACATACATTTAATTCCTCTCTTTTTGTGGGACAAAAGTTTACTACCTTGTTGTTCCCCACTATTTTTATTGTTATTATTCTGCCTTGATTTCGGTCGTCCGTTGGTAGTTATACTTACATGTGCCAACGGATTTCCTATATTGACTGGAGTGAGCCCACTATTATGAACTCCTTTTTTACTACTTTCTGTGTTATAAATACCTGACATCCACACAGTAGCTTTAAAAGTTACAGCAATTGTGTAATTTTTTAAATAAAAATTTCTCTCTTTTTAGCATTAAAAATCAGCCATCGCACTCCAGTTATGTTACTTTACCTAGGCTAAGGATGTCAGAGTCTGCTGCAAGCAGGAAGAAGCATTTCATTAGTCTCCCCTGCAACAGGGATTAGACTGCAACATTGTAACCTAAACAAATCACAAGGTGAGAGGTTGCAGCACGGTCTGATAGGTGTCAGACATTTTTGAACACAGCAAAGAACTGCACAAAAAGCAGGATTTACTTGATTGTGTCATCTCCGAGCCAGAATCTCTGTCCAGAAAGTAAGTGCTAGTTCTGTATAATACTTGAACAAAGATGGCACCATCCTTCTGGAAAGGAAACCAAAAGGCATTTTCAAGAGGTGTACTGTGATAAATACCTGTAAGTGTTACACTTACACTTTACTTAGCATGCACATGCTTCAAGCGTATTTCCACTTTTGCAGCCAAACTGTGATTTGGCTCTATTTTATAGAGCCATATATATATATATAAAATATATCTATTTTATAGAGCTTCCATTTTATAGGATAAAACTCTATTTTATATTTGCTACATGTTCCCATTAACATTGCAACTTAGAAAAAATAGCTGCTTACATTTTTTAAGTGTTCTATACTTGCTTACAAATCCTACCTAGCATGCACCCTCCCTAATGTTAAAGAGGGAGCTGTGGAAAGTTATGTTTACTGTACCCTGGACTGGCAGATTATCAGTTGTGAACTAGATTAGTACATAATTACCAACTTTTTAATGGACGCATGGATGTGAATGGGCTCTTAGAGACAAGCAATGTGCTTCCTATGCATCATCACCTAAAGTGCATATTTAGCTCAAAATAGAGTAGGGAAGGATTAGAACCTCTGTCATGTTTTTACAGCAGTGTGCTATTAAGGTGATAGTATGTGTGATGGGTAAAATGTGGCGTAGACATGTAACCTCACAAAAAAATAGTTTTGTTTAGTTTTGGATTGATGCAGATTTTTATTTCTTTTGTTTTTCTGATTTCAGATCCGAAATTTGATTCAGTTTGTTATTCGGATTTCGTATCCAAGTCACATGACCGTGCCTGTAATGCAACCCCCCAGCAGTACAGCCCAAAAAAGATCTGATTGGCCAAAGAACAGTCACATGTCTGATTTAGTTTCATTTTGAATGAAATTCAGACAGATAAAACATTTTGTTAAAGGAACATTCGCATTTGTTCACATTCAGACACGTTCAAATTCGGATGTATCCAAATATCTGAATTTAACAAAATTCATAAGAATATCCATTTCTCTGCTCCAGCAATGGTATGTTCATTGGCATCCTCAGGTCCTATGCACGGTAGTGGATATGATGATTCACTGAACCTTAGACTGCTGGAGCGGGGAGAGGGGGAGCGAGGCTGAAGGGACAGGTCTAAGAGCCAGTGGGGTTTATGGTTCAGGTGAGTATAGCTTTGTTTTTTTAGCTCCCTAGACAAAATGAGCACTTAACCCTTGCAGTGCTGGGGTATCCCAAGATTTTATTTGCCTGGAGTTCTGCTTCAATACATCCTTGAATGTATTTCTTTCAATGCAACTAATGTATGTACCAGAATTTAAATGTGTGTTTGGCTCTTGTTTTCCCCCTTAGAGCAGAACTCTAGGAGAGTGAGAGAGAAGCAGTCAGTTTTTTGCACATGTGCTAACAAGGGGCATGCTGATAGGAGGAGAGAACAGAGTAACAGAGAGAGATGAGCTTATCGGTATGCTGCTTCTCTTTTTACTGTCCATTCACGGGCTGCAGGAGAGACAAGACCTGTAAGAATTACTTAATTGCAGCACAGAAAGATCAGGTTTCCTGCCCTGAACTGCGTGGCAGAGCTGTGTAAATCTCAGGGTGGGATAAACAGAAATACAAATCATTTGTCAGGTAAAAGGGCACCCATATATGTATTTCATCTGTGTATTTGGCAATTTGCCTTGAGCTCAGCTTTAAGATTATAACAAGATATTTAAGACTGTAGTTGTAATATCTTCTTGTTTATGCAAATATCATGGATGAACAGTGTGGATTTATAATTTTTAGCTAAGGATGCAATTAGTGCGTTCAGTTAATATTTCCTGAAATACGAAGTGTCCGTTTGACATGTCCCATGGGCTTTGCAATTCTAACAGAAAAATATGCTCATAAATAAAGTCACCAAACTTTACAAATCACCTTAATGGTAGCTTGTATAATTCAACACTATTTGCAAGTAGTACTTTTAATTTCTATCTAATAAACTCTTTTCGCTGAACCCCAAGGGTCTAGCCATAAAAGTTAGATTTAATTTTGTATATAATGTGGCTTAAATTGACTTGAAAGCATTAGGAGGAACATGCAGCTTAGGCAGATAAGACTGACATTATGACTTAATGAAACACACTACAGTAAAAATTAATCATTACTTCTCATTAACATAATTGGAAAAATGTGATATAATCTGTTACATTGTTTGATATATCGTGTAAATAAAAATATAGTTAGCTTTGTGAGGGTTATGAGAATTAATAAATTACTACCTGGCCCAATGTGTTTATATAAAAATATGACTATATTTGATGTTTATGGCAATCTAATCAAAAGTTTTGCCCAGCTTGATGGACCATTATGCTTTATGTCTTTCTTCTATTTTTCCTTGAAAATTATGTTATTCTTATTTATGTGGGTTTATAAACACAACTGACATCAACTCTTTTTACTTCAAGACAACAGTTCAACAGTTTTAGGGATATTAAAATATGCCTACCTGCGCAGTCATGGTGTGAGCATCCGGTGCAGTAAAGTAACTATAAGAAAATCCTTATCAGATATCACTGAATTCTGATAAGCTGTAGCAATGGGAACATTAAGACGGGGATCCCCCTAGTTTAGACAGTGATGATGTCACACTGCCTGCAGAGAATTTTGAGAAGCAGTGCTCTGACCATTAAGCCATGCATAGGCAGCCTGTTGGGGTGAATGGTCGTGAATGGAAGCATTAACAGGATGTATTTTGCTGCTGGCAATTTCTGGTGTGCTGGAAGTCGTCCCCACAAAACAAAGACTAGCCACCTGCATTGCCCGAGGTCTCCTTGCATCTGATCTTTCCCTCATTATTACTTATCATGTCTTGTTCTGCAACAGGACAACACCATCTTGCCAGTGGTGGGATTTTCTTCCTCATGTCAGAGTCTCCAGCAAGAAGAATAGTAAGCAGCACAGTAATCACATCACCAAATCTCACTCCAAATCTCCTGAGAATAGCAGTCAGAGACAGAAGTGCCTTAGATCTCACACTGCAGATATACAGCTATGAGGCTGTAGGCACAGGAGTGCCTAAGCACCCTTTCATACCAGGGGTTTGCTGCTATTTGTCTGGAGGAATTCAAGACAAAAGGTGAATTTTCCATAGAATAGCTTATCCTCAAATATTATTTCTAAATGTTACCTGTAACATAATAACTATTCACTTTTCAAGTTCAGGTCTACTTTAAGTATCATCCTTGCCAAAAGAATAAGTCATATCCATCTCCTCACATTAGTTTGAATTGTGCCAGAATGTGTTGTCTCATTAAAATGTGTCCTGGTAATGTAGAGAATTCAGGCAGCGGAACAGCTGAGAGTTGGAGAAGGTAGCCTATCGCAGATTGTGATGCTCTTACACTTAAGGGGCCTGCATACCTGGACTGAAACTCATAAATTTCACTCTCCCATTGTCAGTTCTGGATACAAACAGGAAACAGAAGTAGTGAAAAGTCCCTTTAGAGAATGGTTCCTAAAAAAGGCCTCTCATGTCAGGAAGAACAGCTCTTTGGTATAATTGATGAACTCTTTAGCATTCCTATTTCACTAGCCTAAGTTTTTTTAGACTAATTGGCAAAGCCATACTCCACAAGATTAATACAAATCATGAATTCTACTCATCATGTGTTCACAATATTTATATTTATATAAATAGTTATATATACAGTGTATTCTGGCACAATGTAAGCACAGCTGAAAATGTACATCTGAAAATAAGACTATTGTGCTATTCACCTTAACCTATTAAAATGTTTTCGTTGCTGGACTACATTGAAAACACCTCTATGTGATATCATTTTAAAAATGTGATATATTATAAAACTGGAAGAAAAAAATTAGGGCTTAATGTTATAAGGGGGTATAACAAAGAGCAAGGGCACATTCTGGGCAGTTGTGATAGGGTGCACAGGATGTGTTAAAGCTTAAGTGCATTACCGTTTACTTATGCCTATAACATCTCAACCCATTATAATCTGCACATATTACAGACTAGGCTTGCGTTTTAATGGCACCCCCACCCCACCTCTGCCACCCTAAACATGACATTCCTGATGCATTTTTTCTTTATGTTTAGGGTATACCACTGGAAACAGAACACGGCAAAAACCAATGATGTGCTTTGTGCATATTGTAATATTGTAACAACAGTTTGCTATTGCTTTTCATGCCATTTTAATCCAAAAATCGAAAGGCATATATTCAGTATGATTGTGCTAACAGCAGCGACCAATTAAGCTTCAGCTCTTACAACTTTTAGCCTACAGAAGGTTTACATAATTAAATCAATGAAATACTTTAGTCTATGAGTTGCTGAAATTTGCATTTCATCTTTTTCAAAATCAGATTCTTTTCTAGTCATTATCAGTAGAGTAGTTGAAAATGCCTGTTGCCCATGGTTTTGGTCCACACACTTGTCAGCTTGTCTTAATCTACACTGAAATCTACATTAAATGTGCTGATGCAGGTAGCAGTGTACTGTGCCCGACCCATTTTTAAAAGGACCAGTTATTGATGCAGCTGCCATGGCTCCTCTTGCTACACCATTGAAGCATATTCCCAAGTGTTGCTCTGTAATAAATATAGTCAAACTCCTGAGATGGGTCTACTTTAGCTAATAATCTGATAACTGAATTCTATACAATTGTACAGAGCAGTAGTTCTAAGTAAACTATATGCAAAACCTGTGCTAATACAGTGCAAGATATGTTTCCTGTTATTACTGACTCCTAGTTAGTATTGTTTTTGGGAACAGAAATTCAGTGAATTGTTATGTAAAAAAACTGAGACTTGCAAAAATGTAACCCAGGTTAATGTGGTATGTTAGCACTTTTATTAGCATATTGGAAGGAGATCTAAAGTCATATTTGTTTTTAGATGTCAAATTTCTGATGGTGCCTGCGCCCACTCTGGGTAGATTTTTCTTAACTTCCTGTTTCAGCGGCCAACTTCTGACTCTCACATACCCTAAAATTCACCTAATTTCCTGGTTCTGTTTCCACAGACAGCATTAAAACCCTAGCAAACATTCTAACCCTTATCTCTCTATCCAAAACAGAAACAAATTCTTGGTTGAAGTTCATTTTTAATTGCTAGCTTAAATATTTCTGTGCAGTGCAAATTTATTAAGTATATGCTGAATTTCACAAGCTTTATAGAGCTTCAGTATCTCCAGCTTTTAATTTTGATTTTTAATGTATTTTTTAATGTTTTTTATTTTCCAGTTATACTGTTGTACTTGCCCCCTGGGCTAAAAGTTGCCAGTCAGCCCCTGACTATATATACTGTAACAATACTGCACCATAATGCATCAATCAAATGCATTTACAGTACACAGATAGAAGAACTTTTTCCTGTTAGGTCTACACAATAACCCTTTTGTACTGTGCATGGCACATGCAGATATAATCATAATAAAAATACAAACACAGAGCTGCCTTAATCGCAGAGAGAATGCTGTAAAATGCAAGCACCAATATATCACCAGTATGAAACCTAATTGCTTTATTGGGTGTTCATAGCCCTGGGTCAGAGGAAAATGTGAGTGCCATTGAGTGTACTTTATTTAAGGGATCAAGTGCTGACTTTCTACAACAATAAAGAACTAAAAATGTTAGCAATTTATTGAAGAAGAATATTCACACCATGAGCTACATAAACACATTGCCTAAATGAGAATACTTTAAAAGGCATTTGCTGCAGATGTTCCAAAACAGGATTTAAGGGCTCACTAGGTGCCCCCAACTGGTGATTGCTTTATTACAGGCTTAACTCTTTCGAGCGATCGGCTACGTGCTGATATTCCTGTCACAAGGCTTCTCCCAGCAGGCAGGCTTAGTACATTTTTGACACCTCTTTTTGCCCAGCACCTAACGAGAGGCTCAGACAGCTGCATTTCCACTGCCCAGCCCCTTTTTTTTATACCCTTAAAACATTTGTTCTGTTAATGTAGGTTAATTCTGCAAATAACACTTCTGTAAATTGTTCTAGCAAACTGCTACATCATTTATGTAAGGACTTGTGTGAACTTTGAAAAATTAATGCGTTTAATTTTGGTTGATGGCAACATCAGCAGAGCTCTGTAAATTGCACTTTAATGAGATTTTGCTACAGGGGATAATCTGCTACTGACAGAGTAACATCTTGAAAACATCTGTAGACCTATCATTTCTCTATGGCGATTAGATACTACCACAAGCCTCTGTGAACGCCTTCAAATATGGAAAGTTCTTAAATGATTATACAACCTGTTCTTTAAACATAATCTTGCCTGTGAAGAAGGGAAAAAAAGTTTCATGTTCTAGGAATAAATCACATTTTCTGACTAATTAAAATTTAACTTTATTTAATTAAGGAAGACTATTACTGTCTGCACTGCTGTGCATCTGTATATAATGAAGCAAGCAGCAGTAGGTATAAAGATACCACTGAGGAATATGCCCAGAAATGTGAGCATTCTAGGTTCTATAGAATGTTGGTTATTGTAAAGTAACTGACATTGGACACTTTCTTTAATGCTGTCATAAATAAGGGGAAGGGTTCCACAGATGCTTTCACATATGGTTTCCTATTTGGCTCTGATGGAGAATGAAGGTAGATGAGCTGTCAAAACACAGTGATATAAACAGATAGCCAGATGATGGAAGATCATTAACACTTCCACACAGTTTCCAAGGACTGATGACAAAGGACAAATTAGAGTGCAGTGGTGGTGGGAGCCAAGCTTCATATTAAACAAAGATGAGAAAAAACGATACATACGGTGAATAGGAATCTGATAATATGTAAAGTGTCACACAAAGTGAGCAGGTATGCTAATAAAAATAACCAACAAAATAACCAACCAATTAGTAGAAACAGATGAGTGTGTTCAGTCATATATATCTGTTATATATATATATAGTGTGTGTTCTTACACAGTATATATACATGGTATCTTTTGTACATGCAAAATACAGCAGGGATTTATTCTCCACTTATCCTTCTAATGCACAACTATGCAAGCTTACACACACAATTAAAAACAAAAAATGACTATGCAAAGTCATTATTTAGAATCCTGAGATGAGTTTTGCTCCTGTCTGGATCACAATCTAAAGAAATATTACATCCACATTTTAATGGCTCTCTGCAGACTTTCATTCTTGCCAACTTCCTCTCCTGATAGCAGAAATCTTCAGTCAGACATTTTATGTTATATTTTCTAGTTAATAGTTTGAATGTTTGTATTCCCTGTGCAGAAGTTATTTATGTGCTTGTCTGTGATATGCATATTGTAATGAAAATGTTCTTCTGATATACATTTGCAGTGTTTTCGTCTGTCTTTTAACAAATAGGGTTATGGAGCATAAGCACTCACAAACACCCTGCTACCTACAAGAAACCCTATATAATGTACAGCATAACATAGAGTCTGTTTAAAACAAAGCATAATCAGCCTTTATTTACAGCTTGAGTACATAAAAATATTACCTGTAAAAAGCTCCACATTTATTTTTGAGGAATAAGCTATAGTAAAGTATAATCATTTGGTATTTTTTTAACATTATGTTATTGAAACAAAGGTTTCCTAAGGATAAAGGTTAGTGCCCAAGGTAAAGTTAAAGTACTGTATATGTAAGCCCAATCACTAAAATCTCACATATGCTTTCACATGCTAATGTAATTTCAAATGTCATTTTAAAGTCCACAGCTTTTTTCACAGCAGAATTCCAGCCACAAATAACAAGAGAAAAAAATAATAACCTATTAATAGCCAGCGTTTGCAGCAACATTCAGCTTCAATCCAGAACTTTTTTTTCCTGCTGCTATATACACTCAGTCTGATGGCTTGCAACATTTAACACAATTCATCTGCACCCAGGTTGTGCTGGACCTACCCCAGCCTAAAACTGAACAAGGAAAAGGAAGCAGCAGAGTGATGGGCTCATCTCTCTGTCGCTCTATCTTCTCATTCTATCAGCATGTTTCTTTCCAGCATATGAACTGATTGCCTCCTTGTAGTGCTTATTCCTCTTACACTCCAAGCCTGCTTTACAGGAACTACAAGAGGCTAATACCAGGTCAAATGTAGGTACTTACACTACATTTAAAATATATATAATTGTGTATTAATAATTGCAGAGCTGCATTAATGTGGGCCTTCTATATCTGCCTAGATATCAGCTTCAAATAATATCTGGTGATCCTGCCATGAATGTTCTTGTTCAGGAAGTTCCTGTTAATGGATGACAACACTCTCTCCTAGCCTCCCATCTGTGTTCTTGTGTTGTATAGTATCACAGTGGCTTCCAGTGGAGACTACAAGTGGTCATGTCAACACGCATTATGTAGGCATGGTCCACTGTTGTCACCATTGGGAAACCGATGAAACCCATGGGCACCATTGGGAAACCCATGAAATGTCATGCAGCAATCACCAGAAAAAACTAACACTTAAGGTCACCTAATTAAGCCAAGATTTGCAACCTGCAGCATTTATACATACCGGTAGCAGGAAAACATGTTGTGCCTTCTTAGAGGTCTGTGCAGACCATGGTAAGGCTGAATTAATGGACAAGCCGCTAACATTATTACCTGCCGGATAATTTGTGGTTTTGTTCTGCCAATATCATGATCCAGGCACCTATGCCTGAAAGCACAGTCAGGTCCTGGATTTTCATTGCTGCAGCAGCAATGCAGCTTTGTTAAGAACGGACCCCATGCATGTTAATTGGACTATGATTCAGCAACAACATACTAATGAGGGCATCCTTCTGCTCAGTCTGCTTTCTCCTCCTGTTAGCGTGAGGTTCTGACCTTCCCTTTTCCAATCTGAGACTTGTAGTATAGAGGTTTAAAGGAGGATAAAATCAAGACAAATCCGGGTTCTTATTTAAAAAAAACAGGTACAGCTTTTATAAACACATTTATTGTTTTTTAAATTAATAGATAACTACATTATCTGCTGTTATATCTTCATCCCAGCACATACAGTTACCCTATCAGTTACTTCAGTTAACAATTACTTTCTTTATCAGAGAGAAAAGTTTAAAATGTCGCCATATCTATTATAATAGTTGATAACTAAGGTTGAGGTTTGGGTTCGCTGGTACCATGAGTGACCAGCGGATCCTGTGGGTTCAAAATTCGCTGTCTTGGAAAATGAATGTGGGAATTTGCAGTCACAGAAGTCATATTAACAATGGTTTTTATCTGTGATAGGGAAAACATAAGGAGAGATTAGTGTAGGGCGTCTATGATATAGTAGATGTAAACCCTTACTGAATGAGGTGTAGGAGTTTTAGAGAATTTGGGGTTGTTACCTTTTTCAAATCTGTGTTACATTACAGTACTGCTGATGTCTTGCAGCCTTTTACAGCCTGTCCCTGTCCACATTCACTACAGTGATTACAGGTTGCATGTGTTTTTTCACCTAATTGTTGCTGGCTGCAATCGTTTTTTTCAGACTTGTTTTTAAATTATGACAACAGTGGAATATGGCTGAGCAATGTGCGTCAGCGAAGCAGCTTATAGTTTCCTTTGAAAGGGTAACTTACAGAGAGGAGATTGTTGGAGACAAGGGCAGAGCTTTGTCACCGCATAACACAAAATGCCAAAACATGATAATATGACATTTTAGTGATTGGGTTTACTTCTACTTTAACAAACAATGTCTGAATTCTTTAAATGTGTGGAGCTGAAGTGCATTCTTCTATATGCCCTGCTTGTATTCACAGATATGTAGAAATTATTTTAAGTTCCAATATCTGTCTACAATAACTGATTGACAGTTAGCTCTTCACATAGCTACTATTCTGTTAATTGGAGTTGTTTCCCTTTTTTATGTTATAGCGTTTAGCTTGGGGTGAATAGATTGCATTAGACAGTCATTACTGACAATCCATTCAAGAGCTGCCTTTTTTCACAAAACCTCCGTGTACCCTTTGATAAAATATGTAAAATATGTAAAACACTGAACGCCCACCTAACCCCAGATTCACTGCCTGCCCAGTTACTATATACCAAATTAGATTTGGTTCAGTAAAAAATAATTGGCAAGCAATTGGGCATTACATAAACATGACCAGGTAGGATAGTCTAAAATGTGTAAACACAAACAAGGCAGGTGTTTTGCTGCACTGGAAATTCCAATGTATCATCTCAGAGATACTTCCAAAAAATTGACCAGCATCATTGCAGTTTTGTGAGTGGACTGAAGTGGAAAGAAGGCCTAAATACAAGACAGCTGTCTTGTTTCACTGAAAATAAAAGCCTACTATCCCAAAGACACTTCAGAAAAAATTGACCAACAGCAAGGTGGTCGTTTAACGTATCCAGGTAGAATAGATAATACTGCAGACACAAAGCAGGTCTGTTTTCTACTACCACAATTCCTTTATTCTTGTGGAAAACTATTCGGCAAAGGTAGGACAGTACATGAGCTGATAAAATAGGTCATAATGTGAAAATGCAAGTCGTGAAGGGGTGGGGGGTTTGGGCAACAATTTCTTTTAAGTGACAAGAAAAGATGCCAGACTTAGAAACCTATTATAAAGCAGTTAATCTGAAATTCAACACACATTGACTGCAGGTGAATGTCAGTAATTGATTCACCACCACCACCACTAGAGAGTGTTTGCTGAAAGTCACAGTCGCTACTTTATAAATGGCCCCTATTAGTGTACCCAGAGGTCGCAACTTGGGAGCAGTTCTGCAAGGAAGTCCATCGCTCCTTGCACTTGTTTATACCAGGTAAATCTGTCCCTCAGGTCTTGGGCAAATTGCCAAATCTGCCACCACATTTTCAAAATAAGCAGATGCTTTAATGTGACACAGTGGCAACAAGGCCAAATGTTAAGACAGAAGGCCCAGAGAGTTATTTTTCAATAAAAATTAGAGCTTCAACCTGTTTTTTTAATGGATATTAAATACATGTATTGATTTTACCAAACATCTGCAGTGGTTTTTTGGTATCCCTCTGTGATCCAGATCTGATTCTGATTTTAATAAAAGTCACCTTCTCAGTCACAAGGGCCCTCTCTTACATGACACCTACAGCAGGGCAGGCTGTTACCTTGAGCACATATTTGGCCACCTCCAGCCTCTACATTCTCCAAGTAGTCAATTGATTGCTGGACCATTGCAGGGATTTCCCTACAAGAAAAAATATATAAAATAATACAAAATATTAGAAAAGTTTGTTAATGTGGGACCACCCAGGCCACGATCTAGAGGAAGGGACTGTGTTTCACAAGCTGATATGAAACCAGTTGAAGTGACTAACAGCTTTACCAAGCCTGCATTCAGGAGCTTTGTGTGTGGGTAGTTTGGGGAATTTTTTATTTCTGCTTCCGCAACTGGGGAAGGGAAATCTGGCATGGGAAAGTTGCTAGTTAAGATTGTGGGGTGGGCGTTGGTGAGTGCTGCTTTCAGTTTTCAAGGCTTCACTCTGGGGAAGGACAGGCAGCCTATAGTCATAAGATTTTATGCTTAATTTTTGCAGCTGCATGACCTTCTCCTCTTGTCCCTGGACAAAGACTCTCTGGAAAAGGCCAATAAGGAGGGGGATTTAAATTATTCTCCCCCCAAATGTTGACGGCCCCACAAAATCCAATTGGGTTTCCTTTGCAGAATTCTTCCCACCCGCCAAAAACTTTACCCAATTTGAATTGCCAAAGCTCTAATGAAGGGGAAGTTCCCGGAAAACGCGTTCAGCTTAGTGGCAGTAAGACTCACTATGAGTAGAGCTCTTGGACATTCAAACATTTGTGCACCGGTTCATCCAGTGAGGACTACAAGTCTAATGTGTCACTGTTCTTGCTCCATTTGTGAGTATAAGTGTTTTTATATATACAGGTTTTTTTAATAAAAGGATTATTGCACCAGGTTAGGCGCCCGGTGTCTTCTTTCATGCAGTTTCCAGGGCCCCTTGCCTGTTGCAGGGCAGCCTACTGGATTTCTGTTAACTCTTTGGGCCACAGGAGGGATAGTTTGGTTGCATTTGGCGCTGGTCGCATCATCTTTTTTTTGTTTGGTTATAATAAACCAGACTGTCCTATTCAGGAATTAGTCTGGAATGAATATGGTAAAACAAACAGCCAAACAGAAATAGATAGGAACTGCAACAAAGTTTGTAAAAATCCAATGCAATCTATTGCAATGTACATCATAACCAGAGGAGGTTGTTTTTTTTACAAAAAAAGTGGAGTTACAGTTTAAAGCAAGGCTGCTCCCTCAAGCCTGCTATTTGAAAGATTTGTATATTTATTTTGCATGTCGCTTTCAAAACCACATTGTTTTCATTTTTGGCATTGGTACAGAATGGCAGTGCCCAGCTTCTCATGCCTTTTTTTAATATTATTTTTAAAATTGGTTAGAATCTACTAACATGTTTCTCCCCCTAAAGACTTCAATGGGACTCACTGCTAACTTCAGATTTTACAAACTTCATACAGAATTCAAACAATACCCTGTGAATCGAACCCAGGCAGAATCGCCCCACCCTATTAATCACTTATCTGTTTTGTAAAATTATTCTCCAATCACAGTAGTTTCTCTCTTTTTGGCCAGTTTTATTTTTCTTCCACCAGCAAGCAAATCTCTCTTAATCACAGTACCTCCTCAGCAGAGTCACTGTGAATTTAATATCTCTTAACTCAGATGTGTTCCTCTAATACTGTCTAAAACATACGGGTCTATTAACTAAGCTGCCAAGGGCAGCCGAGTGAACAACCGACCCCAAGTGAAGTGAGCCGAACACTGTTCGGCTATTCACTTCAGGCTGGTACAGCTGATTTCAGCCGTATCCTCAGAGGGACCGAGCAGAACAGAAAAATAGTTTTAAAAGTTTTTTAAAATTATATAGTACAGCTAGCTCTGCACAATAGTTTTCTAATGTCCGGCGGCTCTGCTGTCGTCAAAAAAAAAAAAGAGAAAAACTCTCCCGTGCGCTCTGGGAGCCTCCCGCTCCCGGCCGCCCAGTAGAGAAACACTGCTGTTTCTTTTTTTTCTTTAGTCTGACACGGAGCGATGTCAGAATAGAAAAAAAATTTACTATTGGCTATTGCAAGTTGAAATAGCCAATAGGAATGTAGCAATGCATTCCAATGGTAATTTTTTTTTCTTTCTATTCTGACATCGCTCCGTGTCAGAATAAAGAAAAAAAAAAGAAACAGCAGCGTTTCTCTCCTTGGCGGCCGGGAGCAGGCTGAAGCTACGGCTAGATCCTTCGGCAGCTTTGTGAAGAGACCCCTTAGTCACCTTTCTCTCAAATCATGAATCTATCCAGGTCCAATTCAAAGTATTGTTCTTGACATCCACTTCCTAATTTATCAAGTTAATAGTATGATCAATATGAACAGCAATTGCCATTGACAGCTCACATATACTACAATCGAAAAAGAGAAGGTACTGTTATTAAACATTATTACCAAATAATTAAACACTGCTATAAATATGGTGCACTTTTAAGCTTCTGATTTCATTGACACAGGAAATATCAGGTAATCTATATTTGTTTGCATACATTTATGAATTCCACTGGTGAGGGAAGTGTAAAAGGCAACGTTTTAGCGCTTATTGACTGTATTGTAGTTTACTGTCTGACCAATGTTTATCTTTAACAGTCTGCAAGCAGGTGCTGGTCCTGACCTTGCTGACTACCTTAGTCACTTTGCCCTTACAATGACCAAGGAATATTAACATATCAAGTTGTTGATAGATAACCATGTGACCTATAGTAGTAGATTAGAAATCATATGGCTAGTTGCTTTTCTTGGGTCCATATATCCTCCAGCTTTTGATATTTAGGCCACACACAAAGATCCAAAGACTTTAATTCAGGCATGTGTTAAGTGTATCTAAACCCAAAAACAAAAATATATACTGCAGTTCACTAGTCCTTAGGTAAGGATACTGCATTAATATTTCCAGGCTTTGTATCCTAAAAGTCTCACCTGGTAATCCTGCAAATAACAAGCTTCTTGTCCTAAGGTTACTACACTCATTTACTTCACTATATTTATGGACGGAGTCGATGTTGTCTCCCACACTGGATTTCAAGATGGAGAGATTAGTAGTTTAAAGAAGGATAATAACAATGCCTTTTTTTAGTTGAGCCTACAGATAGTTACAAGGATACTGTATTTCTGGCAACATTAACAGGCCATTTTTATACTAGCTGAAAATGTTCTTTGCCTGAAAAAACTGAACACTAATGCAGCCACTGCATCAAAGCTGCAATATTTAGATTTTGTTCTTGGTTTTAGATATCCTTTACACTTGCAGACAGGACTGTGCAACTATGCCTAGTGCCCTGGATACTGTAGCAAAACGTTAAGGTTTTCTTTATGTATCTGTGCTTAATAGAGTTAATATCACTTTCAGTTACAGTGATTAATTTATTCGTTTATGTAAGCTACCATGCATATAGTGCCACCTCTCAAACAAAAGGTGTACAGAATGTCTTGTGTAATTATCATATTCTTCAAGGTTCAAGGTACACACCTAATTGTTTTTAAAACTTGTATTCCAATTTGATAATTTTATTGGTAGTTTGGCATATGTGAGGCCTTTTAGTGAGAAATCTCACCCTGCAATATCATCACATTTCACAAATGAGCAACATCATGCTTGCTAGAGCCTAACCTAAAATACCAAACAGGTATAGTTATGCTTC
Organism: Nanorana parkeri; assembly: GCF_000935625.1. Taxonomy (NCBI): domain Eukaryota; kingdom Metazoa; phylum Chordata; class Amphibia; order Anura; family Dicroglossidae; genus Nanorana; species Nanorana parkeri. Next base: position 667,385 of record NW_017306717.1, on the reverse strand, counting down.
TGATATGAAGGTATGTATATTTATGATTGCAGATATTTATATAGTGCTATCATTTTTTCCAGTGCTTTACATACTATTTGTTCACATCAGTCACTGCCCTCAAGGAGCTTACAATCTAAGGTCCCTATCTCATATGTACATGTAGCCCCTATATAGATATGTATATATTTGCTATTGCAGTGATTCATGTTCCTGTCTGCAAACAGTTGATTGCCTCAGTGTGTCCTGGAGGCAGTGACGCAGTTGCAGCGGGGGGACATCACGGCCTGGTCACACGGCCGATCCAGCCATCAGGGTGACCCAGCCAGCCCGGCTGAGTGAGCGGAGTCAGACTGAGTCGACAGAGACAACTGCCCAGTACCCTGGACGAGTGGAGCCTTCCTGAAAGGGACCCAGATGACTTCACCTTCTTTACCAGAGTCGGCCTGAGAGAAAGGAGACGTCTGTTTTCTGCTAGCAGGCTTAATCTCTTCTAATCGACCCCAGGAGTGGTGAGAGGCCACTGTGACATCTTGTTTTCATACCTGCACTACAGTATGGGCCCCAACGTTGGCTAGACTAGGACACAACTACTGGCCAGTAGTCTAGAGAGGATCGGACATTGTTAAAGGGAGACCTTAAAGGTACATACACCCAGTTCAAGGGAAACGTTTGAGATGGTTAGCCTCTCACACGTCAGTGCCGGCAGCAGATAGCTGCGGTCACTGAGTGGCAGAGTGCCTGAGTCTGTTGCTAAATATCCTTTTGTGTGATTGTTGGGATTAGTATTGCCTCATTTACCTGCATATTGTGTTTTGTCATTAAATCTCCTATAAATCCATTCAAAGGTGTGTTGGTGTGCTGTGGATCCACATTTTGGGGCGGTACATTGGTGTAGGGGAATAGAAATACCCAGTATATTCAGCGGCTCCTTCGGGGGTGAGCGCTACATACACATACTAGGGCCAAGTTAGACAGGTGCCATTTAACCGACCACATGTATTTGTAGTGTGGGAGAAAACCCATGCAAACTCCATGCAGACAGTGTTCTAATTGAAACTGAATTTGCATTGAGGACATTATTGTCTAGTATATACTGAGGGACCTATGTGCTGTAAGGCAGACAAGCTAATCAGTGAGCCACTGTGCTGTCAAAGAAAGCAAGGTAGATCATTATTAGTAAAAAAAAATTGTAAAAAAAATAATGACATAAGTAAAGCAGTATACATGGAACATAATCATCTATTCTTGAATATATCTGTTTAATTTTCTTTTCTTCTTTATAATACATGTGTCCAGGGGGCTTTGGATAGTTTTAATCATAGCTTCTAACGCTCTAAGTTTCATAAAGATAATTTCTCTCCCCCTAGCTCCTTGCTTTTGCCTAGTTGAATTAGTCTTGTGAAATATAAAGTCGCCTGCTAAATTGTGCAATTCATTGAAAGATGTTTGAACCAATTCTCTGGTCTCCAGAAGGATCATAACAAGAAATTAATGCTGAGATATGGGGAAGAGTAGATGACTTTACAGCAAGAAACAAATAAAATATATAAGCAGTATCTGGCTTTACAAAGTCAAGACATATATCGGGTCTATTCACTAAGCTGCCGATGGCAGCCGAGTGAACAACCGACCCCCAAGTGAAGTGAGCCGAACACTGTTCGGCTATTCACTTCAGGCTTGTACGGCTGATTTCAGCCGTATATCGGCTTGCTTCGCATGGCTTCGTCCTATTCTTATAGATGCCGAACAGCAGTGAGTGAATAGCCGAATGTCGCTGAGCGGCATTTGGCTCGGCTGTTCTGCTCGGTTCCTGAGAGGGACCGAGCAGAACAGAAAAACTTTTCCCCAGCGGCATACCCATAATTGTATAACCCATTTGTTTATTTTTAATTCCAAAGTGCATTACTTTACATTTATCGACATTAAACCTCATCTGCCACAGCTAGCTGAAGCATCGTCCGAAGCTACGGCTAGATCCTTCGGCAGCTTAGTGAATAGACCCATAGAGTAAAAAACATCTTGAAGGAGCCTTTATAATGAGCCACAACATAATACAAGATCTTAGTATAAAGGAAGGTGTTTTAGTAGGATATTGGAATTAAAGAGGCTGATTTACTAAAAAGTTTAAAATCTCCACTCAAAAAAATCATGTGTAAATATTTACTTCAATTATCCAAACACATGAAAAGCAAATTCCCTTTCACTTTAAATACCTAATCCTATGCACATTTTTTGCACATGACTGGATAATTGAAGTGAATAATCACACTTTTTTTTTCCAGTGAAAAAAAAGTTAAAAATACTCAATTTCTTTAGTAAATCACCTTAAATTACTTACTACACAAGATCCAATAGGCATGTTTGCACAAATCAAACATAGCGCCATAAGCAGGCAAGTAATTGACAGCATTTGTTTTTGTTCTGTTACATCACAAATCACATAATGCAGAGAGTAATCAAGTTATAATAAATGTTCATTACAGTGGGTTAGTTTTAATGAGATATGCTGGACTGCTGGCCCTGGGGTGAGATATTTCACCATCATTGTTCAGAGCAGGACCCACAGTAAGTAAAACATGGGGAGCATTATAAAGCTAACTGCTCTCCATTTAGACCTGTGATTGCAGTAATGGCAGAGGGAAGTCTCCAGGGCATATCTACCGCAAGGCAAACAAGGCATTTGCCTTGGGCGGTAGTTTCCAGGTGGGCTGCAAAAATGCCGCACCCAAAACCGCCTCGGCTGCCTAATCAAGGAACAAAGAGGTGAAGAGGAGCAGGAGGAGGAGCAGCAGGATGCTGGGGGACGGGCCCTGGCTGCGGGTCCCCACAGCTCCGGTTGGGACGCGGAGAAAGCCGGGTCTCTGAAGTGCCGATCAGGTGGAGGAGGCTGGTTCCCCGAAGCGCCGGTCAGGTGGAGGAGGAGGCCGGAAACCAAGCAGCACTGGTCCGGCAGTAAAGGAGGCAAGGTCCAGTAGCAGGGGGCTCAAGACAGTAGATCTCGTCAGAAGGCAGGCTGGGGAGCTGGTAGAGGGACCCTGCAGAGCCCAGGATAGATTCTGCACAGCCCACCTGAGAGTCTTGGGCCTCAGGTGAGCTGTGCATGATCTGTGGTAGGCTCTGTGGGGTCTCAGGGGTGACTGTGCAGAACCTGTTGTGGGCTCGGCAGAGTCTATGGTGGGCTTTGCGGGGTCTACGGGGGCTCTGCAGGGTATCAGGGGATCTGTGCAGGATCTGTGGAAGGCTCTGCAGGGTCTATGGTTGGCTCTGCAGGGTCTCAGGGGGGCTGTGCAGGATCTGTGTTTGGCTCTGCAGGGTCTTAGTGTGGCTTTGCAGGATCTGTGGTGGGCTCTGCAAGGTCTATGGTGGGCCCTGCCGAGTCTCAGGTGGGCTCTGCAAGGTCTATGGTGGGCTCTGCAAGGTCTATGGTGGGCTCTGCAAGGTTTCATGTGGGCTTTGCAGCCTGAGACCCTGCAAAGCCCAGCAGAGATCCTTCACAGCCCACCTGAGACCCCACAAAGCCCACCACAGATCCTGCACAGCCCACCACAGATCCCACACAGCCCACCTGAAATCCTGCACAGCCCACATGAGACCCCAGCTTTCCTTCTACGCTAATAGCGGAACATGTCAAAAGCTGGATACAGTGTGTGCGCTGTATCCAGTGACTGACAAGTTATGCAAAAATTCTTAAACAGGAAGGGGTGAGGCAAATTTAGTGTGGGGGAGTGTCTGAGTTTCGATTGCCTAGGGCAGACCCAGACCAAAATAGATCACTGGGTCGTCTTACAGCAGCAACTTCTTTAGTGGCTCTAAGATGTCATGTGACTGAATGCCAAGAACTGCAAAAAGAGTTGTAGGAAGATGTGTCCTACAATAAACCATGTCCATTAGAAACACCCACATTTCAACATGGCCACCAATAACTGTGGCACTCTGGCACAAAAGGTTAGTTGTGTTAGTTGTATTTGTCTCCCTGGCCAAAAGGTTTTCCAGTCATTCCATGGTTCATTACTATGCTTCAGTATTCTTATATCAACAAACACACTGACCTTGACCTGTTTTCATGGTCAAAGTAACAATATGGTGTTTTTCCAATGGTGGCACCCGGGTGCGGGCCGCACCCCCCGCACCCCCCTTGTGACGCCACTGCATGCATTGACAAGTGTAGAGTATAAAATTGCCAAAATCATTTTTGGGTGCAGGAGCTTGAAAGCACCATGCCTTCCAAACTTTAAAAAATAAACAATGAAGGCCCCCAATTCTGCTTATAAATACCCAATCCTTTCTGCCCCTAACCCATACAACTGCAACCTGTAGATATTTAAAGTATCCAAGAGTTAATATCTATAGAAAGGGCCATTTTCAATACTTTTTAATTGTTTAATTTACAATTATTTGACATGTAAGAAGGCTAATTATAATTAGCCTGAATTTGTGGGAGTGGCCAGCTCCCTACTGAATCACCCCACCTGGCTTCGAGTTTATTGCATCTCTGCAGGATCACTGCAGCCCACCCACCATCTCCTATCCGCATTTCAATATAAGGTATGCCCTCTTTAGGTGTACCTGCGACGGCGGTCACAGCACACCTCCGAATGCTTATTCTAAGCCCTCTGTGCACTAAATATTAATAATGACCACAAGTAATGTTTAGCATTTCTAAAAGAAATATCTAATATTCAGCAAATATAAAAAAATTACTGTTCTAAAGTAAAAGATAAAACATTTTTCTAAAAGTTATATACTAAATGTTGAGGATTTCAATCAAAGGTTAGTAAAAAAAACATTTTCCAGTTCCTAAATATGTCTTAATTAACTAACATGGATTTAAGTACCTTCTATGAAGGTCATGTGAAAGTTAACAACTGCAGCCATTGCACATGTATATAAAATAGTGTTTACTCAATGACACACATTAAAAAATGCTTGTAGGCAATTAACTATGTCATTTAGTAAGCCTCTGCTCTCAGATATACTCCAACAGATTATTTTTATAGTTCAGTGTAATCATGAACAAAATTAGCGCATTTTACAGCAATGCATTTACTGAAATGAGAAATTTCATGTCATTTATTCTAATAGTCAGAACTAATATAATAGAGTTCAGTTCATTTTACTTGCCAAACAAAATTAATTAGAAGAAGTAAAAAAAATCTACATTTAATAGATGTCCTTAGTAGGTTGGCTAAATGTTCAATATTTTTCTGTATATAATGAAATAAGTAATTTTAACTAAAACCATGAAAGAAGAAAAAGAAAGAAAAGAAAACATAGATATTTTAGTTAATATTAAGTATTCCCAGCTGTTATTTTCATAAAAAGCTAGCAATTAAAAAAATAGACTTTCCAAGTGATATTATCATGTTTAAAGCTTATACATGATTTAGGTGAGTGGGTTTATATTAAGAAACTATGCTTGAGTTCTTTGGATGGCAGTGCTGGGGTAAATTGTCTTATATGCCTTATATTTACAGATCTCTACACACAGAAATACTTTTAAGAAATACTTTTAAGTACCAATATTTGTCGATAACAACTAATTGGTAGTTAGCTCTTCCATTGCCTTAGGTACTCTTTTGTTTTAATTGGTGTCTTTTCCCTTTTTTATTATTTCTTTTAGCTTGGGTATTTAGACAGCATCCTTTGAAAAAATGTAACAACACTATGCACCCAAAACACGGCAAACCCTCACCCTTGATTCACTGCAACTTCCTTTCATATCCCCATTTACCCAACTTTTCAAAAATATCAGAGGTATAGCCTTTAGGCATAGTTTGGTAAAGCAACAGGACAGTATGAAAACATTTTATTTTTTGGGATATAAGGTACATTTATAATTGTCTATTTGGAATAAAAATAAATGGGTTAAGATTAGGGATGCACAGATACTTTTTGAGTACCAGTACAGATACTTGGCATTTTCATGAGAACTACCAGGGTTGCAGGGGTTGCAGCTGGGACCTGGCTCTGGCACTCCACCACTGTCCTGAAATCATTAGTCTGTATTGTTTTAGAAAAACTGTCACATGACAATAAACAAAAATGTATCAGTACTGGTACTTGTAAGTACTCGGCAAGTACCAGTAAGCATACTCGCAAAACTGGTATCTGTGCATCCCTTTATTTATAGTTATAAAAACAAAATCGTGCATTAAAACAGAGATGTACAAATCCCAGGAGCTCCGTGTGCTCCTTACAAATGATAGCAGCCTCCTAATTTTTGAATTTTTCTCTAGTGTAGTCTTGGAGCTCAAAAGTATCGGTACATGTACTCGTACTTGTACCGAGTACTGTACTTGGTATCTGTGCAACCCTAGTTAAGATGTGAAAACACAAATAAGGCAGGCATTTTGCTACACCAAAAAAATCAAGTAAATAATCATGGAGAAACTTCCGACAAATTAAACAGCAGAGCGGTTTTGTGAGTGGATAAAAGAGGTCTTAGACACAAGGAAAAAATTTGACCACCAGCAAGGTGGCAGTTTAACATATTCAAGTAAAATAATCAAAACTGTGCAGACACAAGCAAAACAGGTTTGTTTTCTACAACAAAATTTCAGACACACTTAAAGAATTAAGCAGAGGCAGAACTGCGTGCGAGCTATAAATACATGTCAGGTTTTTTATATTGCAAGATAATATGCTAGTCTTAGAGACTATTTAAAAAGCAGATAATCTAACATTCCCCAAACATTCACTTCAGGTGAATATTCCTAGTTCACATGCTTTAAGTGCCTGTGTTTGCTTGACCAGGGCAGGGATGACCTTACGAGAAAAGAAAAACATAATTATAAAAATGATTTAAAAAAGTAAATCTGTAAATAGTTTTTACCAAAGATGAAAATATAGGTAGAAATTTGTTACTGTGAGACCACCCAGGCCATGCAATGGTGTAAGGAGGCTGTTTTCCCCAGTTCTCCACCATGTATGATTTAGGAGCACTCTTCTCTTTTTAACCCCAGTGTTTTATGTCATAGAAGAAAGTTTATAAAAATGCAGAGCTTAAAAAAATCCTTACAATTTTCTTGCCACCATACAGATGATCTTCGCGTCTTACTCCAAATAGACATACAGTATATCTTTACCATAGTTCACCCAGGTATGTATGGAAATGATCATAGGCACCCACCAGATTTTTTTACCGCAATAGTATAAGTACCGCTCTGACAGGACTTAAAAAATCCAAAGATGCAAAATTCTAAAAAAATTACATAAGTAAGCCAAAAAACATGACCTTTCAGCCGTGCCTGTCATTCTTTTTTTTGACAGCCTTACTTGGGGGAAAAGGCGGTCAGCCTATGGCCATAAGAGTCTGTGCCTAATTTTTGCTCCTGTCTGCTCTTCCCCTGGTCTTAGGAATTCCTATGTCCATTTGTTGCTGCGTGTCCTTTCCCTACATTATGGTAGGGCAAGCTGCCTATGGCTGTAGGTTCCACCCCCACCCCATCCCCCTGCAGCTATGCCTTGAGTGCTCAGACTATAATTAAATAAATAAATATTTTACAAAATAGGAGGAAGAGTAGATATACAAAGAAAGAACAACAGAAGAGTGCCCGTCCATGTGAAGAATCGTTTATTTAAATAGGCTAGTAAAAGTAATGTACTCACAAGCAACACATAAAACCAAGCATGTCCAATAGTTCCTTCCTATGGAGGTTTAAAAGCCCATCAATCACCACAGCGCTGTTTGTTCAGCTCTCAAAGAAGCCGTCTTCCAGCAACAAATGGATTGGGTTAATGCGTTTCTGGGGCACAACCCCCTTCCTCAGAACCCTGAGAAAGAGGCATGCCCCAGAAACGCGTTAATCCAATCTACTCGTTGCTGAAAGATGGCTTCTTTGAGAGCTGGATCCTTCTGCCATCAGTCAAGTTGTGACTGCAGAGTGGGGGCTATGTGTGTCTCTATGGACGCACACAGCTAGGTGCGGGCACAACCGTGACCATGAACGCACGGGTGCCGGCACAGCACTCAGCTATCTGATGGAGGCACCTGTATGGGGGGAGCCTACTGGTCTGGATACCACTTGAGAATGAGGACATTAAAAATACTGAACAATAAAGGAACATATTTTTTATAGTAAGTCTGGCCACCATTCATAAAAGATGGAAAAGAAACTGAAGTTTTAATGTCACTTTAAGGTCTGCTGTGTTTGGTATGTAAGACCTTCCCTGCTCCCTAAAGTATATTATTGATATAACTTCTTCAAAAATTAGCCATGGCAGAAACAAGGTAAATAGCAGCGATTTCTAATAGCAAGTGATTATTTGGAAAAGACATTGTACATCAGCACCACTAACTGTGTATACCACTATGATACACAGGATAATGTAACTTTATATACATTTATAGATATATAGTTGTATACAAGGTAAAGTGCTTCAGTGCTGTGATCTGAAAACAATGATCTGACAACGACATACAGGTGAAACTCGAATAATTAGAATATCGTGCAAAGTTCATTTATTTCACTAATGCAACTTAAAAGGTGAAACTAATATATGAGATAGACTCATTACATGCAAAGCAAGATAATTCAAACCGTGATTTGTCATAATTGTGATGATTATGGCTTACAGCTCATGAAAACCCCAAGAACCCCAAATCCACAACCTCAAAAAAGTAGATTATTACATGCAATCAATAAAACAAGGATTGTACATAGAACAATATCGGACCTCTGAAAAGTACAAGCATGCATATGTACTCAGTACTTGGTTTGGGCCCCTTTTGCAGCACTTACTGCAATTACTTTTGCACGATATTCTAATTATTCGAGTTTCACCTGTATGTAGATATTTGTATTATTGTGTTGTGCATTTTAAACAATCTTCATTTTTACTAATAGCTACAGCATGTAGTACAATGGCCTATCTGATTGTATACATATGGAATATATTCCATATGTAGGCCTTCAAGCTGAATCTAAAGGACATTATAGAAACAGAGTATATTGTGTATGGACAGCCTCAATCTAGCAATACTCTAGTAGAATTTTTTCATTCAGCCTACAGGCTGAACGAAAAAAACCGAACAGGTTCCTCCAGCCGCAGTAAACATCATGGTGATGGATGAATCTCCCTCTGAGGCTTTTGTCTTCTGACAATGGCTGGTGTGCCACTGTCAGAATACCCTAAGGCCTGGTTCACACCTGGGTGTTTTACAGCGCATTCCTACGCGCTGTAAAACGCTCAACATGTGAAAACCAATGCTTGCCTAAGGGCATGGTTCCCACCTGGGCGTTTAACAGCGCGAAGGAACGCGCTGAAAAACGCCATATGCCCAAAGAAGTAAAGGAGCTTCTTTTTGGCGTTTTGCCGTGCGCTTCCATTGGTATTCCCGAGTGTGGATCGGGGTTAACAAAGCATTAACCCCGAGCCACACTCGGGAATACAGCGTACAGGTCTTACCTTGTCCGCGATCCCCGCTGTGTCCTCCGGCGGCTGCTGACTTCCGGGTTCCGTCCCTTGTGAGCGGCCGCGTCGCTGGGGGACGGAGCCGGCGGGAAGTTTAAAAGTGAAACTTAAAAAAAAAATGTAAATAGAGAAAATAAAGGAAAAAACTAAAAAAAATCATACCGCCAGTGAATTGCGTGTTTCACTGAATGGAAACACGTGCTAAAAAACGCTGAAAAAAAATGAGCTGAAAAAATACGCTCAGGTGTGAACCCAGCCTAACAGTGACTTCAGCTAATTGGCAACAGTCCCTGTTCGATTGAGACATTTCTGCTGAGCTCCTTTGATTTTTTTACTAGATTTCAAATATTTTCCTATATTTTATAATGATAAAAATCAAATTAAGTCCCATATGGTACAGAACACATCTGTCTAACATTAGTTTAACAATGTTCCCATAATATCATACATATTATTTAACTTTTTATAATATCATGGTTATTTTTCAGTGAGTACATTAAAATGTACCATATCTCAGGAAAAGATGCCCCTACATAGTGCTGCATAGCAGCTTTCCCAGGGTGTCACTGTAAGGTCTGTAATGTTACCTTTGCCTAGGCTATGTACAGAAGCAAGGGTGTAAGGCAGTTATATTTTTGCCTTTTCTATTAATGTGTGATCTTTTATTAGAGGTAATGCTACTTTTTTCTACAGAGTAAGGTGGAGGTCTAAAAGTTAAAATGACATTAAAGTCTCATTTTTTTAAATATATCTACTGCTAGGAAGCAGTAGATGTATGCAAAAACATAAAAAAAATGTACTAAATAGGTAAAAATCATTAATTTGAATAGGTGACAGTTGCCGCTTGTAACATGTGCATACATTAAAACTGGTACCGTATATAGTGGCGGCCCCAACGGGACTAAAAATTGTGTCCAGTGGCCCCCGACTAAATTGAGTTTGAGACCCCTGATTTAGAGACATAACTAAAAGCCAATAGGTCCAGGTCCCCAATCATAACAAAGGCCCACTATTTTGTTCTAGAAAATTCATTTAACTATGTTGTTCATCATTTTAATTATATATGGCAGTCATTTTCACTCAGTGTTCCTTGGAACTCTTTGGTTCCTCCAGAGGTTGCTAGAGGTTCCTTGAGCAGTGGTGGTTTAATCTCTTACCTCATGGTGCTTGTATAGTTTTACAGTCAACATGACTTAGCAGCGCCAGTGATGTGAGGAACCCCCTCTTGTGTTCTGTACTGACTACCTATCTAAAATGGGTAGGTAGCTTGGTGGATAGAGGTTGCTAGAGGTTCCTTGAGCAGTGGTGGTTAATCTCTTACCTCATGGTGCCTGTATAGTTTTTCAGTCAACATGACATAGCAGCACCAGTGATGTGAGGAACCCCCTCTTGTTTTCTGTACTGACTACCTACCTAAAATGGACACTTCTCCCATCACAACCAATGTGATGGGACACTACAGTTTCAACTGATTGTGTTTCTTTTCTGGCCAATAGTATTTGATTTATTACAATTGAATGATTTATTAATCTCTTGATTATTGCTAAAAATAATTTTGTTATGTAAAACAGAGGGTGTTAAAAATAATTAGCTCTGGGTGTTAAATGCTCTAGGCCCACCACATTCTTTATTATTTTATGTAGGGATGCACAGATACTTTTCGAGTACCAGTGCAGATACTTGGCATTTTCATGAAAACTACCAGGTTTGCAGCGGTTGCAGCTGGGACCTGGCTCTGGCACTCCACCACTGTCCTGAAATCATTAGTCTGTATTGTTTTAGAAAAACTGTCACATGACAATAAACAAAAATGTATCAGTACTCGTACTTGTAAGTACTCGGCAAGTACCAGTACTCGTACTCCCAAAACTGGTATCTGTGCATCCCTTTATTTATATTTATAAAAACAAAATCGTACATTAAAACAGAGATGTACAAATCCCAGGAGCTTTGTGTGCTCCTTACAAATGACAGCTGCCTCCTAATTTTTGAATTTTTCTCTAGTCTAGTCTTGGAGCTCAAAAGTATCGGTACATGTACTCATACTTGTACCGAGTACTGTACTTGGTATCTGTGCAACCCTAATTTTATGTATTATTATATCTTACTGATCACATTAATGTACCATAATTTGTAGATATAATCATTTTTAGCAGGGGTTCTCTGAGAACTAAACATTATTTCAAGGGTTTCTTCTAGGTTAAAAAGGCGGAGAAAGGTTGATATAGGGTATTTTAAAGTAAGCCTAACAGAGGCACTACCAGCTAAGAAAGCAAAAAAGAAAGATGTCAGGATTACAGAAATGCAGCTTCACCTTGTAAAAAAAAACTTAAAAGATGTATAGGGAAATAGTGGTTATTCTGTGGCTCATGCAGTTGCACCTGTTGTTACACCCTAGCCTTCTATCAGTAATTACACTAGAAAAATAAGTCTGAAGCTGATCGATTGCTATAGGATAGTACTTTTTTATAAAATGGAAGTGCTGTGGGAATATGAATGACTACATAGATGCACATGTGTCTGGGCCTAAGGTACCAGATTAAGGAAAAATAACCCAGACCTATTGTTTATTCATTTTCTCAATATCAGTGTATAAAAATAACTAACACTGATATAAAGCAAACCCAGCCAGATTTTTGTTGCTGATTCAATTTAGTTGTCACATGCAATGTTTACAATATTCTAGAAATATTCCTAGGCCTATCTAAGAGTAAATACAAAGGAGTTCATTATGGAAATCTTACCAAAATGGACCTGTATAATTATCCCTCCTACAGCTTGAGTTCAATAAGCTAGTTTCACCACATGGCAAGAAATGTTGTTTTTGCAATTACTGCTCATAAAAATGTAAGGTAAAAATTAGATTAGTTGTTATTGGCGCAGATGTTGAATTAAAGAGGTAGGTCTATTTGTTTTTCACTACATGGGTCCTATATTGGACAGAAAGAAGCTTCTTTTCTGTTTTTTTGTGCCATCTCAAGGTTGGATCAGGCACATAGCAGAGTGACTGATTTTTTTTAATCCGCTGCATTCTGCATGATCACCAAATAATATCTATTCAAAGCCAAGTGGTCCTACTGTTTAAATAAGAAACGCTTGTACATTTATTGGTGAATGGAAGCACTGTTAGGTTCATTTTGAAACAATGCAGTGCAAATTGCATTTTGTTCTCTTCTGTCACATCATGAACATTTCAATATCCCATCCAGAACCAATAACTGCTGTCTACACTGAGTCAATGGATATATCTGCTTTAGACAGATATAATTGACATATTGCCATCTGTGATTCCCTACTTTCTGTGGCTTTCGTGTTTTTAGAGCATATCTCACCCTTCTTTGTCGCCTCACTCATAAGATGGTTCTGTTTTAAAGTATAATTTTGTTTACACTGTTGTTAATTAATTATCTTAAAATATATGTGTATCCAAGATATTTTGGCTAACAGTCACTGTCTATAAGAGTAATTCCTTGAACTTTGTAAAAATTGAGTCTTACTTCATGTTTTGTGTCTGGGACAAGAAGCAAATGTAAATATTCCCAATGGGAAAGAAAAATATATGCTGATAGAGGTTTTAATTGTTTCTTACCCTATCCAAAACTAAAAACAATAAGGCTATACATGCACTTTAAATGTAGCACATCTGAGGTTCAATTATTTTTTTTATTACCTACCTTGTTTTTCTGTACATTGTCAAACATCCATATTTATTAGAATCATGGATGTCAAGGATAATTGTAAAATCAATTTCCCTTGAAGCTGAACTCTAGGCTGATCTAAAGGCATAAATTAATTTTGATCTATACTTATTATAATTTTGAATGCATGCAAGTTATGCATATAAGTACCAGAATTTGACTGGGAGAGGAAGAAGAAGGAAAAGGAGCCAATCAATTGTGCTGCAGTGTTCATGTGCCAAACATACACTAATGTTGGCCATACACTGAGGTGAATTTATCAAAACTGGAGAAGACAAGAACTGGAGCAGCTGTGCATGGCAACCAATAAGCTTCAATCTTCAATTTGTTCAGTTAAGATTGAAAGAGAGAAGCTAATTGATTGTCATGCACAGCTGCTCCAAATTCTGTCTGCTTCAGTTTAGATAATTCCCCCTCACTATGTTTTTTTTTTTCATTCAGTATGGATGGAGTGATCCTCCCCACCACAACCATGTCTGCTCAATTCTGCAGGTGGTATGTGGCAAGTGTATCCAGGGGCAGCCTGTGCGAGAAAGCTTTACAGTGGCCCTCAGTGACCACACCCCTCAGTAACCACACCTTTCAATAACCACACTCCTCAGTGGCCACACCCATTTCTAAAATACCCACATCATTTAAAGCCTCCAATTTTGTTAAGCCCTAAAGACAAAGGTTAAAAAGTATGATAAAAATAAAACTTGTATTCAATGTGGCTCCGCCCCCCGCTGTGACGCCCGAAAACGAAACTGAAAGCCGAATGCTGGCATCGGCAGGGCGCACACAGCAGAGGACACCACGGGCTTGCAGGGACAATGTAAGTGACACTTTTGCGCAATCCCGAGTGTGGCTCGGGGTTACTGCTCTTGGTACTGAAAATTAACCCCCAGCCACACTTGGGAACACCACCAGGGAGGTTAAACTTAAGCAAGTAACGTAAACGTAAGCACAATATAAGTATTCCTATTAAATAAAACAACAGTAGGCAAACAGGTGGTAAACAATAAATTTTAAACTAAAATAGAGTCTATAAAAATTAAGTGTCAGGATGTCATGCAGACCCTTATTTCAAGTAAGTACATCTAGAAAAGTAAAAACAAAAAACAGAATACAAAACCTAGACTACATGTTTAATTAATTAATTAATTAATTATTATATGCCCGAATATAAGAAAAATTTATTTGGGCACATAATAATTGGTTTGAGAATGTGCGGTTGGCCATGTTGGCCACAGTTGCACCAAGCACATGTGTGCCGCCATCTTGGAGGCATAGCGCAGGTAACATCACACGCCGGTATAGGCACAGACACCTTGGCATATACTTAGATATACTCCAAGATGGTGGCGCCCAACACGTGCAGGATCATGTGATGTCATGCGCCCCACCTTCAGGTTGTTGCTGAATCCGAAATGGCATAAAAACATTTTTGCTAGACGAAACGAATGAAAAATGTTTTTAGTTGCGTTCATTTCGTCTGAAACTGATTTTTAGTCTTTGCACATGTCTAATAATATGTGTGTGGGGGAGGTAAAATTTGTACTTTTTTTATTATAATTTGTTTTAGGGGGTTTCGGGGAAATATCAGGGGTCTAAACGGACCCCTGACATTTTCCTTTTGAAATAGAAAAATCATTCCTCAATCTCTTTTTCTGCCGCATCTTGGCCAAAATAGCTGATTTGGAAAAATTCTCCAATTCAGCTCACTTTCCAGTTCAGCCATGTTGTCTTAGATTGTTCACTTCTCCTGCCTTCTCCAAACTCTTCACCCTTTTGTGAATAACCCAGTAAGTGAATGGAAAGCAATCAGTACAGAGGCTTTCTATTCATTCAGAAACTGGTGATAGTAAATATTTTCTATCAACCAGTTATGAATGGGTAGAATGCTCTGTTCTGAGTGCTTCTGCTCATATGAAAAGTCATGAATGAACAGGAAGTGATGTAAAGCATTCATGACTGGGGATACATAGTAATATGTGTCACCAGTTGTTTACAAACATTGGAGTGATCAGCTGATCCCTCCAGTTTTTCTTCTGCACACAGAGGATCGGTATATATCACAGATATTTACCGATCCTCCGCTTGGTCACACACAGAGACGCTGTCATTCTGAAACTGACAGGATAACATCGGCTCCACTCTTCTCCCCGCTGGACCATCCTGACAGCTGCAGTTTCTCTCCTCCTCTATCCTCACGCTCAGCCATTCTTACAGCAGGCAGCGCTCCCTCCTCTACCCCCCTTGCCGGCTTCAGCAGACATTTTCTCCTCGGATCCCCGCTGCCTCTGCTCATACAGGCGGGGGAGAGCAGCGGGCATCCAATGAGAAATACAGCACTGAAATGGGCGGGGGCAGAGGATGGAGCATTGTCATGTCGGATAGCCAGGCAGTGAGGAGAGCAGAAGCTGCAGGCTTTGCTGTTAGAAAGGCTGAGCTGTGTTGGCTAACTGGTGCCCCCTGTTGCCATGGCGCCCTGTGTGGCCACACAGCTTGAACACCCAAAAGGCTGGCCCTGAATGTAAAACTCTCACAATGCCAGAACAGTGACTGCAATCACTATTCAGCCTAGATATTTCTTACTGCCTCATTTTTGTCCAGTCAGGGGCTCCTTATGGCGCCAGCAGTGTATGGCCAGCTTAAAAGTGATATGCTGATTGGAGAGCAGAGTAAAAGAGAGATGAATTCATCAGTCTGCTACATCTCCTTTTCCAGTCCCATCACAGGCTGGGGGTGGGATAAGTATAACCTAACTGCATAAAAAATTAGGTCCCCTGGCCTGCCAGACAAGGCTGTGTTGTCTGGCAGAGAGAGAGACCGAGACAGAGAGAGAGATTAAGTACAAAGCACAGCCTTTTTATCACTAGTGCCTCAGAGTAGGAGGTATTGGCTACCTGACATAAAATAAGCACACTGAAATGCATTGCCCAGCAACCAGTGGGTAACTCTACAACAGTCTCTGCACTCAGAGTACTGTAACTTTTCAGAGTGGAACAAACTGCTGCTCAGGACAGTGGAACTTTAGCACCTATCAGGGTCTTAAATTTGAAATGTCCTGCACCTTTTCTGTGAAGCCTCACTACTGGCTATGGTGCTGTTCAGCACCTTGGACTTTATTACTGCATGGGTGTGAGAGTGCAATTTTGTATTAATGTCTCAGTTAATGCTTTAGGTTGGTCACCTTCCTTTGCCTATTAACTTTTTAAAATGGTGCATTTGTTTGTCCCAGAAAAATCTTTAAAGGAACTTGCACCAAGGAAATAGCTAGGCTGTGATTCCCTGTAACAAAGATGCAGATAGTAGTTCTGACTGTTAACTTACTTTACTAGCTGTATAATTGCTGTATAAATTCACCATATTTTTGTTCATACTTATTTCCTTTAAAAAAACTGCATTCAATTTTAGCAGCTTCAAGCAGAACCTATTCCTGAAACTGCCAGCTGCCATTGAGCTCTAAGCTCATCAGCTTCCAATTTTCCAAGAGCACTTGGTTACAATATGTAACACAGGGGTCTATTCACTAAGCTGCCGAAGGATCTAGCCGTAGCTTCAGCTGATCCTTCGGCTAGCTTCGGCCCCAGGACACCTTCGGTTCAGTAGAAACGAAGGGCTGCTGTACGGGCTATTCACTATAGCCCGAACAGCTCCCTAAGTCGGCCAATCAGCTCAGCCACTTGCCCAGGGACACTGATCTCCAGACAGCCTAACTCTCCCGGGCGATCCGGGAGTCTCCCGCTCCGGCCACCCAGGAGAGAAACACTGCTTTTTCTTTTTTTATATTCTGACACGGAGCCGTGTCAGAATAAAAAAAAAACAATTTCACCATAGGAACTCATTGCTAGATTTCTATTGGTTATTTCAATTAGCAATAGCCAATAGCAAACTAGCTATTGTGCCCGCCCACTGCTGCAGTTCTCCATCAGGTCCCCACTAGTGATTGACAGCAGCAGACGGCGGCCATAATAGCTAGTTTGCTATTGGCTATTGCAAATAGCAATAGCCAATAGGAATCTAGCAATGCATTCCTATGGCGAAAATGTTTTTTTTTTTGACGGCAGCAGAACCGCCAGCCAATAGAAAATAGTTGGGTGGAGCTAGCTGTCACTGCTAGCTCCGCACAATCGTTTTCTATTTATTTTTTTCTACTGTTTTAACTATTTTTCTGTTCTGCTCGGTCCCACAGAGGGAGCTCAGCGGCATTCGGCTATTCACTCACTGCTGTTCGGCATCTATAAGAATAGACCGTACAGCAGCGATTAGCCTGCCGGATGTTCGGCTTAGCCGATCCAGATGTTGGATCGGCTGAGTCGAACTCCTTCTGCACTTCGGGTCGGAAGCCACCCGATGTACGGCTGATTTCACCCGATATACGGCTGAAATCAGCCGTACCAGCCTGAAGTGAATAGCCGAACAGCGTTCGGCTCACTTCGCTTTAGGTCGGTCATTAACTCGGCTGCCTACGGGGTCTAGTGAATAGACCCCACAGTGTTTCTGCGATCTGATTACATGACAAATCCTAGTAATGTCATCTCTGATGTCATAAGAATTTCTTGCTCTAGTGACCATCTTTGAGCAGGGAAAAGCTTATTTGCCATTCCTCCCTCCATAAAAATTGTTTATTCCTTGCTAAAAGAAAAAAAAACAATAGATCACTATTATTAATGATAAGTTGCTGCAAAGGTTGTGAAGCCTGTGAAAATGGCACCAGTGCATTAATTCCTGTTCATACAAACCCAATGCCCCAGAGACTTTTGTTGGGCTTGTTTCCCTGTGCCTCTAGGTAAGTAGATGTAGGTAGACAAGCCACATAGACATCTATGGTGCTCTACTGCACCAACAGAGAGAGCACTTCAGCACAGGATGTAACAAACAGGGGAAGTCCTAGGCTGGTAAGTCTGCTTTAGTGGAGCTGGAGGGTGGGATCTGTTAGGCCAGGGGAGGGGGCTAAAAGAATTAGTGCACTTTCTCTGAACTTACAGTTTAGGTTATACCACTTTCATAAGTTGAAATACATTATTATTATTATTATTATAGTGTAATTTTTCATGAGCTAAAAAGTACAGTGCCTCCAGGCAAGTAGACATAGGTAGACAAGCCTCATAGACACTTCTAAGGGTCCTTATAGACATTCTCTGAAAGTGCATTTATTATTTAAGTTGTATTGCTTTCTTAAGTTGAAACCCACTATTATCTTTTACTTGGGAAACTATTAAGTGTGGTTAAGATAAAAAGAAACAAAAACAGTGTACTATTGTAGTGTACCAAAACTTGAAAAAGTGCTAAATTTGATATAAATGGCAAAAGCTGTGTTCATTTTTCACATGCACTGCATGCCATAATTGTGTGAACTTCACTCATAGACCCCCTCAGATGTCTTAGTGGATTGGATTTCCTCAAAGAGCTTGATATGCCTTGAAATCTTTGATAAATGATGCAGGAGAAATGTCAGCCGAGGATGTTATTTAGTATGATTTATGTAAAACATGGAGAAAACAAACATGCAGGCAGCTTTCACTTAGCAATAGATTGGTACAAATACTTATTTCTGAACCTGAAAGGTTGGATATTGTGATTGATGATGAATAAACAGTATTTGTCCTTCAATAGTCTCTCATCTCACTGAATCATTAAAAGTTTTTGGCCATTATTGAAAGTGTATTTCCACTTTTGCAGTCAAGTTTTAGAAAACCCCTCTATATGTTTGTTATGTGTATCTATTCACACAACATACTGAAAATGTTGTTTTTAAAAAATTCCTACATTTTTAGATGTTTTGTTGCAGCACTCAACATGAATGATTCCAGGTTTTTCTCAGCACCTTCACAGTGATCTGTCCTTATATAGTAGAAAGACCTAGGATTTTGAGGATTGTGTTTCTCTCATTAAAGTCATTATCATACAAAGGAGAAGCCCCTCACCCCTTACAGCCCTTTCTAACATTACCAAAGAAAGAAAAGGGAGTAGATTTTGTAACCCTTAAGAAGCCAAGAAACCCTAACCCAAGTAAAAGCAATTTAAACTGCAAGCATTTGGCTGAGAAAGTGGAAATATACTTTAAGGCAACCAACCTGTACTCTTTCACTCTCCCAAAGTTTTTGGACATTATTTAAGGCAACTGAACCTTAGTATCTTATCTCGCAAAATGATTAAATGTTTTTTTTGTACATTATTTAAGGCAACCAATCCTTGTGTCTGTGAAGGTTGGAATTATTGAAAGTTCATGGAATCACTAGTATTAGTTAGTTACATTCAACTGAATATGTTCTTTAATGTTGAAGATGTTTTTCCACACATCCAAATAGCTCCCTTAGTTAAAATAAATGACAGTAACCTTCCCCAGCATTCATGGCCACCTGGGTAACTCCTTGTGAGTTTACTCTTCAAAACAATCACCATGGTGTTATAAAAAGGATCAGCATTACAGCACAACAACATTACAGAACAGTTAACCTGGAGGATAAAATATAATAGCAAAACACCCAGAACAGTAAGCAGCAGTGGGTAAAAAACCTTTCAGACTGGGAGCTTACCTAGTCTGAGATGGAATTCTTAGACAAGAGACTGAACTTCATTTTGACAATCTGACATGTCCAAGTGGTGGATTTAATCATAATTAGAAAATATTCTATCCATTAAAACCACATATAAGTAGATAAGCCAGACACATTGTATCTAAGTCATTCCAATACATATAAACCACTAGAGTGATCCCAGCAGCTTGTAGAAGAAAAAGCTAAAGTAATGTCTACAACTAGCGGAAAAGAAAAAAAACAACCATTGATCGGACCTTGTACCACTGCCTCTCTTGTAGAGAGGCTATGCTGTGCTTATATGGACTCCTAAAGATACACAAGGATGACAGCCCTACAGGACCAAAATAAGACCCTTCAGATTTGAATGGATCTTACACCATATAAGTAAATACGTAAGGATAATATCTATAGACAAAATATGGCTTTCACTGGCATC
>NW_017306717.1:637158-647293 GCF_000935625.1 Nanorana parkeri | reverse complement strand
AAAGAGGAGAGCCTTGAACTAATTTAATGACAGAGAAGGTAAAGTGGAGAGCCTTAAACTCATTTAAGGGCACAGCAACTACGTGTCATGTTCAGGGAGGATCGACAAAAATAGGGTCAAGATCAAAACATCTGCATTTGTTATGTTTATTTTCACCTGGTGGACATGCCACACTTCCTGTCCTTGGATGACAATGCTCACACACAGTACTGTATATATAGAGGAGCAGCGCATTCATTCAAGGACAGGAGTACAGAACTCCTCTCCCTCTCTGCATGTACTTAACAGGATTGTTAAGGGGTACAGGAGTGTTTTGTAGTCTACAGAGATACCTGAGAATTATGTAACTGAAAACAATCAGCATAGACAGAGAGCACAGAAAGTAATCCTTAAACAGGGGTGGAGGCCATCAATATCACCCACATATAGCATCGTTTTACCATCTATTTTCTTTTTAATGTACAACAGTTCCCACCCCTAGCCATATAACCAAAACAATTTAAATCTGTCACAGATTTTATAGAACCATGGTGATTGGATTATGTTAATTAGTATGAGGTAGTTTCACAAACTTTTACACCTCCCATCTTGTACTTGGGTACTCAACGTCTGTCGTGACACATTCCTCGGTGAGTGGATTAAGGTGACTGAATTAGCTGTGTTGATATAAATGCTGGGGTATGCTCCTGATACTCATTAACACTTAGGAAGCTACCTGAATGATTTGGGAAACATCTTCAAAATTACAAAACATGTCTAGTTGAATCTGACCAATTACTACTATATGTGTGTATTAACCCCTATTTGTTACCATTTACCTACATGCAGTTACTTGTCACAGTGTTGTAATATTAAATCATTTCTTTATTTAGGACCGGGTATCTACTTTTTTATGTTGTATGGGGTGCTACAGTCTTTGAATGAACAAACTGATTGCCTGAAGCAGCTCAATTTTTTTGCTGCATGAAAGAAATAGGCAAAGATGTAGCTGGTTAAATCTGCCTGCACAAAAAGATTTTTGAAGGGTTTTTTGAGAGCACCTAAATCATTAGCATTAGTTAAGTGTGCAGCAACTAATTATAACTTTCTATAGCCAAAGCACAGGATCATTAAAGGAGAACTATGACATAAGTGATTTCCACTCACCTCATAGTTCTAAGCCAACCTGTGACAATGAGACTGTCACAGGTTGGCTCAGTAGATCGGGAGGTGAGAGAACACATACCGGGTTCCCTCACCTCTCGATCCTGTCACGGCTCTCTGCCGTGACAGGGGGAGGGGCTGGATTCCCCTCTCCCCGCTCCGATCTGCCAGCGCTGACTGGCGGAACGGACGGGGGAGGGGCGGGTACAGCTGGCTCTGCCTCTAGATAGGCAGAGCCAGCTGTCACTCACGCAGCTGGGCGGATCCCGTCATCTAAGTCGGGATCCGCTCCAGGTGCGGCGTCTCAGTATACCGCGAGCTGTAGCTCGCGGTATACTGAGCTTAGGGTAACGGGAGGATGCTAGTTTGTGTCCTCCCGTTACCCCAAGGAGAACTATGGGGAAAAACACTGACCTCATAGTTCTCCTTTAACTGACCTCAAAAGGGGGTCAACCTTAAAGGTTGTTCTCCATTCCATATATTTATTTAAAGGCATATGAATACCATGAAAAAGTATGTTCACAATTTTTTTGATTCATTATAAAGTAGCACTTATATGAACTGTCCTTTCTCTTTCCAGTGAGCAGGAAGACATCAACTTTTTACATCAACCCTGATGCTGAAGACAAGGGACTAGAACTTACTTTGAAGGGGTGGCACTGCATGTGAACAATTCCTACATTTGTTCACATGCAGTGCCACATGCATTCCTACATTTGTATTTGTCCTGGGGACGCTGTCTCCAACATCTGTCAGGACCAAAAGGCATAACAGTAGACTATGCATTCATAAGGCTAAATGTTGTGTTGCATGATACATAAAAAGTACTTTGTGTTTAGTGTAGTTCTTTGTAAAATTTATGAAAAAAGAAAATGTATTTGACCCAAAGCAATACACAGTTTGATTTTTGTGCAAAATGTTTCTCAAAATAGTTTAGAAGGTTTTTTGGTTCTTTTTGCATACAAACAGTATATCATTAAGAAATAAAAAAAAATGTTGTGTTTTGTTGCATATTGTCTAGATTTGTCCCCATATTTTGCCCATGCATTAAAAAAAACTGCTGCATTGTTAGGGCAAAATTGATTTTGGCATGCAGTCTTCATGTTCCACAGGCTGTTAAAGTGATTCAATAGATACATTCTTGGGCTTAGATTATTACAAAAATATTTACATGTATTCTAAATGAAACCAGTTGTGGGCACAGCAGGGTGGCCCAGAAGATTTAACACAAAGAATTCTTGTAAATCACAGTAGGATCTAGGTTAATATTGCTTTCTAGTTTCCTAAAAAAAATGCAAAGACATTTTTTGATTTGTTGAGAAAAAACATATTGCTAAGTTGTTTTGCCATAGTCATAGTTAAAATGTAGTTTTTATGACATTCCATGATATTAAGTGCAAGGTATATTGTTCCATCCATTTTAATGCCATACAGCATGTACAGTATGTCAGAGCACTATGCAGTATTACCATCCCTGCTAAACCTTAACGTTTAGATAATTTTTTTTAATGACTCATAGAAAGTATGCAAAGATTTTTTTTAAATCAGTAAATCAAAGATGCTTAATGTTTAATTTACAAAAATAAACATCACAGAAAATATAACAAGGCTCTTGAGACAATGTTAATGTTTTGTGCATCAATGCAATAAAAAAAAACAGCTACTCCAGGATTTAAGGCTGTTTCATACAAAGCAAAATAAATAGGGAGACTGAAAAATAAGATGTGAGTCTCATATAATGATACACTGCTCGCAACAATAACTATCTTATTTGAAGTTATTTCTAAGCAAATCCTGATAAAGTATGATTAAATAAAAAAAGCATTTCTGATTCCAGCACAGATCAGCAATAAAGGACCTATTTTTGGTCTTGTTTTTCTGCATTTTCTTATTTCTTTACAAGTTTTCCTACTTTTACCTTAGCTTGTATTTATAATAAAAAAGGATTCTGGAATCAAATGCAGATATCTTCACTAGTCTTACTACTGCCACTCCAATGATTTACACACCGTTTAATTATTCACATGTTTATTATGCTCTACATAATGAATTTTGGACCCTCATATTTTCTTTCTGCACGCTTGATGCAAGCTGCAATTATAACCACAGATATCTGTTTATTTGATGAATTTTGCTCCTTCTGCATAGTTTGATAAATAAGGAGATAAGTCAAAACCTACTTTATATACAGTAATTAAAGTGAAAAATCTAGTCATGATGCAAATCCTTAATTGGACTCCAGGAGAGATATGCAGAATTTCTCTTTAATAATATGAGATGACTGGGGACAGAAAAACAAAGCACACTAAAATATGGTTTAGAAGTACA
This sequence comes from Nanorana parkeri, assembly GCF_000935625.1. Taxonomy (NCBI): domain Eukaryota; kingdom Metazoa; phylum Chordata; class Amphibia; order Anura; family Dicroglossidae; genus Nanorana; species Nanorana parkeri. The sequence continues at coordinate 643,822 of NW_017306717.1, read as the reverse complement.
ATTAATCACATAACTGAAAACAACCAATTTAGCATAGCTCATTCAGTGGTTCTCGAGGCACAGGTAATGTTCTTTTAATCATGAGCAGCTGAAATAAAGCACAATATAGATGCTTATCTTCTGTGAGAGTCAACTTCTCTGGTCCCATTTGTAAACACAGCCAGTCCAGAATAAAATGGCCATGCTATTTAATGACAAGCATGTGCATGGTAGGGATATTTCTTTAATCAATTAGTGAAATTATAGCTACAATTAAGTAATTAACATATATACAGTTTATCTGCAGAAGGCATCTGATTCATATCAATATATTGAGCAGACGTGCTATAGAGAAAAACCTTAGGACTGTACATTTTGTAAGGGGATTTTACAGTGAACTTTAAAACTGCAAAAATTATTTCAGGGGTAACAAGACTATTTAGAAAATGTTCATTTGACTACTGCTGTCCTTAGTAAAGGGGTAGTCTTTTAAAAAAGGGGAAACAATTGTTTCGAAATCTCACTATTAAATATTGAATTCTTGAGTCTCTTACCTTTGAAACTTTTTTTTAAAGATTTTTGCATTAAAGACTAATGGAGAAAAGAACAATGCAGGTAATGTAAGGAGTTATTTGCAAAAACATGGTTTTGTTACTAACAGGGCTATTCACAAAAGGGTGAAGAGTTAGGAGAAGGCAGGAGAAGAGAACAATCTAGGCCAACGTAGCGGATATGGAAAAATTTCCTGTTCAGCTATGTTGTCCTAGATTGTTCACTTCTCCGGCCTTCTCCAAACTCTTCACCCTTTTGTGAATAGCCCTGTAACTTGTTTCCATAAATATATCTTAGGCATGCTATCCATACATCTGTTTATTTCTGTTTTAAGCAGATCTTCCTCGAAATAATTCTTAAGGTGATATTAAAATCAAAATGTCACCTGGAAACGGTTATTCCACTGGATGTCTGGCATCAATGTTGTTCCCGTGTGTCATCTGGTTTACTCAATATTTCACTAATAGAAGCTAATAATAAGGTTTTATCTAGGTGGTATATGGTTCCTGCCAGACTAGCGAGAATATACCCAGAGGCTTCTCCTCATTGTTTTCGGGGATATGTTCACCCGGGCACGATGTATCACATATGGTGGGAATGCCCTAAATTGAGACCTTTTTGGAACCGGCTTTATGCTCTAATATTTAGGGTTACTGGGGTGAGGATCCCACGAGATCCCCAATATGTGTTGCTGAATTACCCGATTCCAGGACTGTCTAAAGCTTTGGATAAATTATTGACTTTCTTTCTGATGGCAGCCAAAATAACCATAGCTAGGGCTTGGAAATTGCCAACAATTCCATTCCACTTGGTCAAACAAAAAATGTAGTGGATTATGGCCCATGAGAAACTTCACAGCATCCTCCAAGATACTAAAAAATGCTTTGAATTGACCTGGACCCCCTGGATGTTATATACAGGGGTGCTGGAAACCGGGTAATATCCATTGTACAATCTTTCTGGGGTTTTTTTTTCTCTGGGTACTATGTTTAAGTAGATGTTGGGCTATTTGGTCGGGGATGGATCTACTCTTTTCGGACTCTTAAGCTGTTCTGCTTCTTTTAGTATCTTTTTTCTTCTTGTCTGTTTCTTCCTCCTTTAGGCTCACATATGTGAGCTGTTTAGTACATTGATGTTGGACAGAAAGTCTTCTATTTATATAGATATGGAGGAGATCATAACAAATGTTTGCGTCAGACACAGGTGGATCCCTATGCCTGATATTCCTCTCAGACTGTCTTGATTTTGTTTTTGCTGATGGGGGATAATTTGGCAAGAATAGGTGGATAGATATGTTCTGTTTCACAGAATTATTATGCATTGTGTGCATGGTTTCTAGTGATCCCCTCTTACTACCTGATTATGCTAATGTGGAAGACTCTGAAACGCAATTGTATGTTATACTGTTTGTGCATCATGTGCTATCTTATTGTTTTATTCTATTCTGGAAAAAATAATAAAATACTTTGAAAGATAAAATCAAAATGTCTTTAAGCGTTTTCAAATGCTGATGAAATCACTTGCAATGGATGCTGCTTCTTAAAATGTCAAAGTTTTAGCTTTCTGCAGAATCAGCTTGCCCCCTGAGTGCTGAACCAAATATCCTGTTTTAGGATGTCTCCTTTCCCTTGCAGTGTCCTAAGGAGCCACCCTTGTGTGCGCTAGTAAGCTGTGTGTGTTGCCACAAACAGGTAGGTACAACAAGGCAAGAAATTCCTCTGCTCCCTGCTCCCCTCTCCTCCTTCCTCCCTTGTCCAAGCTAGTAGGTGGGAAGATGCTGCAGACTGCTCTCTCCCTTGTGACCTTTACTAGAAAGGAAGTTCAGGGAAGCTGAGTTGGAAACATGATGACTGATTAAGTGTTGTGGTAATGTAACTAAATACTTTGCCGGGCAATGTATATTTGTTTGATCTGGATTTGTGATTGGAAAAAAGTTTGAGTGTTTAATACTACTTTAAAGTCAAGCTTTTAGTAAAGAAAATGGCATAATTTGGCATCATAAATGAATGCAGGAACTCCTAGGTGACAGAATGTACTTTAAGTTAGGTTCCATAATATGCAAATCTTAAAGACATAACAACCTAATGCAACTTTCTACCATTGGGGCAAGCCTAAAAAACCAAAAGGGGGTTTTGAGGAGGTACTGAAGCATGCAGGTACTGAAAGATTTAACATTTATGCTGAGTATTGGGCCCTTTTCAATCTGTTTAGCAATGACTGTTTGGATTAAGTGACTTAAGGTAACGTGACTTATTTAAAAAAAATTAAATTATATTCTATGATTAACATTCAGCATAAACGTAACATATTACAGAATAATTTAGACAAAATTGTAACATCAACTCTAATTGTTAATACATGAAAATGTACATGTCCTGGAGCCGAAGCTAGCCGAAGGATCGGCCGAAGCTACGGCCAGATCCTTCGGCAGCTTCGTGAATAGACCCCTAAGTTGAACTGATGGCATCGCTTCCTATTATTTATTACAGGTATTTATATAGCAGCGACAATTTACGCAGTGCTTTACAAAGTGGACATTCACATTAGTCCCTACCTTAAATGAGCTTACATTCTAAGGTCCCTATCTCACATGTACACATACACACTAGGGCCACTATAGTCCAAACATATATGTCTCTACACTAAGCAGACAAAGGGCCAACATTTATTTAAATGTTAAGCCTATATGACCAACATATCTCAATGACCTAAAAGTTGGCATGTAACCTGCTGAAATTTGGACAATTATGTCATGTCTCTGGGTACCATTATACTTGCTGATTAAGACTTACGTGATTAGTCAGGATTTTTATTCTCCAACAATGTTGTCTCAATGTTCAATTTCTAATTTAATTATGAATCCCTTCCTAATGATCATTAAATCATCTAAAGAATACCGTTCTGGAGTATCGCAGCTAAGCGCATAAATGGAGGTAGGTATATACATTTATATCCTTGTTGCCAGAATATGTAATTTAGGATTCCCATAAAATTAACTTCCATTTCCTCTTTGCTTTGAGACAATTTCCTAAATATGAGTCATTTGGCTCCTAATATAAGTAGAATAGGATAAATAAAGACAGAAGATGGAAGCTTCTGTTGGAGCATTTACAGAGGTGAATAACAGCAATAAGTAATATTTAAACTTCAGCTCAAATATTCCTCTTGGAATTTCCTTCTTGATTATTTTTTTTTTTGATGAGTTGTGTTATGAGATTGTGTGTGTTTGTGTGTTGATATTATATACATGCAGTCCTGCTGCAAAGATACAACTGTAGCTACTGTAAGAGTCATAAAATTATATGTATACCTGGGTTGTCTGATGTTTTGAGACTGGTAAATTATAGGCCTCTAGTTCTTTACCCTGGTGAATACACAAATTTAGTATATACCTGAGCACAAAGCACAAAATGCTGTTTTGGAAGATGTTGCTTCTAACACAATGGAGATTAGAGTTCTGCTGCACAGATGTGTCTGATGGTAAAGGATATGACTGCAAAGCCTCCATGCTGTGGAAGCATGAAATAAGAGAAGGTTGATGTCTGTTCTACATACTATTGCAAATATAGTTATTTCACACTCTTATCAGGTGATGAAACAACTGGAAAACCTAAGTCAGTAAAATGCTGTCTTGCCCAACTAACCATTTGTTAAAATCAGTATTCACCTGCTACAGTATATGAATAAAAAATTTGGATTAACAATTAAATTTGTACATATTTTAGATCAGGCCTCAAAATTTCCACTCGCCCCCTCGCAATTGGCGAGTGAAAATTGCAGGGGGGCGAGTGGAATCTCATCGAGGAGCGCCGCCGGCGGGACCAGAGATTGGACACTACCGCCGCGGCAATTGCTCGCTTCTGTTCTCTCTTCTCATCGGCCACTGTAGCTACAGAGCGGCCGATGAGAAGAGAGAACACACGGGAATGATCGCCGTGGAAGTAGTGTCCCATCTCTGGTCCCGCCGGCGGCGCACCTCGATGACATCCGCTGTCTTCTGCAGCTTCCTCCGCCCCCCTCAGCCGCCAGGCAGGGAGGCAAAGTGTTAGTGTCCCATCTCTGGTCCCGCCGGCGGCGCACCTCGATGACATCCGCTGTCTTCTGCAGCTTCCTCCGCCCACCTCAGCCGCCAGGCAGGGAGGAAGACTGCAGAGACAGTGAGACCGGCCATCCAGAAAGTTAGCAGGGAAAAGAAGGTACATGGAGGATCTCTGCACCGACCTCCACCCCAACCCCCCCCACCACCAGGAGAAAGAAGAGGCACCTGAATACCAGCTAAGTGCACTGTAAGTCCCTTTTCTTTCTTCCTTACACTGTGCGTCAACTGTCCCTGTGCTGTGCGTCACACTGACCTCTGCACTGTGCATCACTCTGACCTCTGCGCTGTGCGTCACTCTGACCTCTGCGCTGTGCGTCACACTGGCCTCTGCACTGTGCATCACACTGACCCTGCCCTTTGCGTCACACAGACCCTGCACTTTGCGTCACACTGACCCTGCACTGCATTTTTAGGCCCAAAGTGCATCATTTTGCATTTATCGACATTAAACCTCATCTGCCATATAGTTGCCCACTCCCCTATTTTGTTCAGCTCCTCCTGCAATGTTATACTATCTTGGTCCATTTCAATCACCCTCCTGATTTTCGTTGTGCTGTGCGTCACTCTGACCTCTGCGCTGTGCGTCACTATGACCTCTTCGCTGTGCATCACATCCTTTCTGTGCACTGATGCTCAAAACTGGACTGCATACCTAAATCAAACCAATAGGAAAAAATTGCAGAAAATTCAAAAATGGCTTGGCCAGCTGATTTGAAAAATGTTCCGGAGGGCTTGGCAGCGAAAGGGTTAAAGCAACCTGGCACTGTAAGCTGTTTTTTAGTCTATGGTCTACTATGACCCCCAAGTCTTTCTCGATTTCTGAGTTCCCTAGCGGCATACCCATAATTGTATAACCCCTTTTTTAGTCTATGGTCTACTATGACCCCCAAGTCTTTCTCGATTTCTGAGTTCCCTAGCGGCATACCCATAATTGTATAACCCCTTTTTTAGTCTATGGTCTACTATGACCCCCAAGTCTTTCTCGATTTCTGAGTTCCCTAGCGGCATACCCATAATTGTATAACCCCTTTTTTAGTCTATGGTCTACTATGACCCCCAAGTCTTTCTCGATTTCTGAGTTCCCTAGCGGCATACCCATAATTGTATAACCCCTTTTTTAGTCTATGGTCTACTATGACCCCCAAGTCTTTCTCGATTTCTGAGTTCCCTAGCGGCATACCCATAATTGTATAACCCCTTTTTTAGTCTATGGTCTACTATGACCCCCAAGTCTTTCTCGATTTCTGAGTTCCCTAGCGGCATACCCATAATTGTATAACCCCTTTTTTAGTCTATGGTCTACTATGACCCCCAAGTCTTTCTCGATTTCTGAGTTCCCTAGCGGCATACCCATAATTGTATAACCCATTTTTTTTATTTTTAGGCCCAAAGTGCATAATTTTGCATTTATCGACATGCTTTTGCATTTATCGACTTTGTACTTATTGAACAAATAATACAAAAACCTTTCAAAGGTATACTTAGCAGACCAAAAGGGAGCAAATAAGAAAATGTCATTGTTAGAGTTTACAAACACTATAACATCTGTCTGTAGAATCTCCAATTCACACATCTGTCCCTACACTTTTTTTTTTGCTCAATCTATTCATCTCCCAGGTTTGTTTCTGATCCTTTTTTTCTTCAAATTACCAAACTTCACTGAATAAGAATCTTTTCCATGTATTATTGTATTATCATATTTTTTATAGTCAGCTGCCGGCTTGACAGACATTACTGAAAAGTGAACGGATGCCAAATATTTGCTCTTAAAAATGTCTTGTTGAGTTTGCAGAACTTGTCTCCCTTCTGTTGGATCTAATAAACAATTTTACTCACATTAAATTCCATGTTGATGTGTCTTCCATATTAGTGGTTGTTAATCAACAACAAAGATGACCTTTAACTATGCCTCTGTAATGAATGGGGGCCCAGCTACCTGCTACCTTCCATTTTAAAATAATGGAATGCAAAAAGCTGTAATTATATTCTTATAATTGAAATTTTAGGACAGAGATTTTATATTAAATATGGGTT
>NW_017306717.1:604658-637119 GCF_000935625.1 Nanorana parkeri | reverse complement strand
ATAGATGAGCTACAATCAGACAAATGAAGTATGGTTACAATGCAAGGGCAAGTATAAGATAATGTACAGTACTTGTTACAATAGCATAGTGTATCGTTCATGAATCTTTAAGCAAAATACCACCAACCTAATGGTTCCACTTGTATCCCTCAGTTTGACAAATGCATTTCTCGCCAGCTAGCCTATCCTTTACACTTCATAAGTGTGTTTGAAATATAATATTTATTGATTTTCATTAAGTTATACATTTCTTTTTCAAGAAAGGGCTAAAAGTGGGTATAATATGTCCAAATGTAGAAAAATGTATGATTAAGTTGGTTTATATTGCATACTATGCTGCATAGATCACAATATACTGCTATCTGAGCATTTTTGCAAACATGTTTTTAATACCTTTAATTCAAACATTTTATTGCAGTCTTATGACATCTGAGATGCCCATCCTTACTCCTTACTCTGCAGCTGGTTGTAAGGCACTTGCAGGACATACACATCAAGGAAGGAGCTTCCCTTTTGTAGTCCTGAAAACACGTAATGTGGAGAGAGTGACAATGATGCTGCACTTTTAGCAGTGGTCTTGCAGTGTTCTCAGCACTCGGAAGCACTGAGCACCTGTGCGGAGACTGGATGTAGGAGGAGGCTTCCCTTGCAGCTTGTGTCCTAGGGACTCTGGTATTGGGGACAGAGTCCTTATAGACAGTGAGTGGCAGGAGGGCCAGAGGCGGTTCCACCGTGCAGGCCACTCCTTGGTTTTGCGGCAGGATCTTGTAAATCTTGATATCCGAGGTCAACAGGCCGAGGTCACACCGAGCAGGCAGAGCAAGTACAAAAGGAGAAGGCGTAGGCAGTCCAGTGAAGCAATCCGAGGTCAAGGGTATAGGCAAACAAGAATGGTCAAACGTTCCGAGGTCAAAGGCAGGGCTGCAGGCAAACAAGGTCAAAGTCAATCCGGGTCGATAATCAATGGTACTGGAAACAAGGATCAGGAGACGTCAGGGCGGTTGAAGAGACAATCCAGTCCAGCAATGAGTAGGTGTGGAGTCTGGGTTTAAATAGTGAAGGAAATGATTTGGATAGCATCACTTCCTGTGAGCCTTTTGGAGAGTGTCACTTCCTGTGAGCCTTTTGGATAGCATCACATCCTGTGAGTCTTTTGGAGAGCATCACTTCCTGTGAGCCTTTTGGAGAGCGTTCTTCCGCGGACAGTCCTTAGTGCGCGCATGCGCACAGGCCCATTACGGGAACCCAGGCTTGGCGCATGCGCAGAAGCAGCAGGTCTCTGACACACCCGTAGCAAGATCTAGCCGACCCGAAATGCAGATGGAGTTCGACTCAGCCGATCCAACATCTGGATCAGCTGAGCCGAACCTCTGGCAGGCTACTCGTTGCTGTTTGGTCTATTCTTATAGATGCCAAACAGCAGTGAGTGAATAGCCGAAGGCCGCCGAGCTGCATTCAGCTCGGCTGTTCTGCTCAGTCTCTCTGTGGGACCGAGCAGAACAGAAAAACAGTTTAAAAAGTAGAAAAATAAAAATATAAAATGATTGTGCGTAGCTAGCAGTGACAGCTATCTCCACCCAACAGTTTTATATTGGCCGGCGGTTCTGCTGCCATCAAAAAAAAGTTTTAAAAGAAGCTTAACTCTCCCGGGCGCTCCGGGAGTCTCGCAATCCCGGCCGCCAACGAAAGAAACACTGCTTTTTCTTTTTTTTTCTTATTCTGACACGTTTTGGCCATATGAATGCATTGCTAGATTCCTATTGGATATTTCAATAGCCAATAGCAAACTAGCATTGTACCCGCCCTCTGCTGCTGTCAATCAGTAGTGGTGGACCTGATGGAGAACTGCAGGGAGAGTTAGGCTGTCTGGAGATCAGTGGAGATCAGTGTCACTGGTTAGCTGGTAGCCAGAGACGCTGATCTCTCTGCAAGTGGCCGGAGCCAGCCGCAAGATCACAGCTGGCTCCGCCCAGCTGTCAGAAGCAGGCTGTCGGCCGGCCGCTGCGCCAGCTTCGGCTTTCAGCGCGGCTCAGCCGAGGCATATGCATTCGGCTCGGCTGAGCCACTTGGCCAAGTTCGGGAGATGTACGGGATATAGTGAATAGCCCGTACAGCAGCCCTTCGGTTCTACTGAACCGAAGGGTTCCTGAGGCCGAAGCTAGCCGATGGATTGGCCGAAGCTACGGCTAGATCCTTCGGCTGCTTCGTGAATAGACCCCATAGTATGTAAATGTGGAACATGGGCATGAACAGTGAGTAAAAAAGGGGGGAAGGCAACACAACATTAAGGATTATTTGAATAGGAACATAGAGAGCTATGGTGATATTTATGTATGTAGCATACAAGATAATAAGGTCAAATTTGCACATTTAACAACTTTTCCAATTTGAACAGTATAAAATAACACAGTTTATTTTCATACACTGGATAAGTATTTATTTTTTATGCTGCTCAGCTTCATCTAGTGGCCATAATGTGTGGGGGTTTTTTGCATTCAACCTCAAAAGAAAATATACTGAGAATGTTTTTTATTTCCTCTACTCACACGGAACAACTGTTCACAGAGTTTTGCAGGGTGAATGGCTCACCAAATTGTTTAGGAATAGACCCCTTGATCTAAATATGTTGTTACCCAGGATCACGCAATGTCAAAAAGTCTAATCCTTTTTTTATGTGTGCAGCTATCAATTAAATTATACCAGTAAGGTGTATCCACAAACACTTCCTTCCTTTCCCAGAGTTATAACTCTTCTCTAATTTAGCTGCAGCATTGTCACCCTTTCCTGAACACCCCTGAGTCGTTCCTATTTTACTTGCAATGCTCTACAAAATGAAATATTTTAATTCTACTGTAATCTTGATTTTGTGATAAATCAATGCCCAGGGAACAATCTGGACTTACAATCTAAGGAGATCCACAGGAACACAGGGGTCAGTTGTCCCACAGGTACCACAGACTTCAGCCTTGTTGTTTCTATAGGCATTTTTTTAGACCAGGTTATGTACCATCTATTCACTGTAAAAAAACATTTGATATAAACAACTGCTCTTTTTTTACTGTGAGAAATTAGCACAACAAAAGGGGAAATGTGTAACAGGGAGGTGTTCAGGCTGTAATGGGACTTCTTTGAAATAAACCATTAACTAAAGGATATTGGAGTGTGGCATCTGTATCTTTTTTGAAGCATGACAAGCTCTTCTGCTGAATCCACTGCTGCCCTTGCTCCCAAGAGGGGCCATCGTGTTTCCTTAAATCCCTGTCTCACCGGAGCCAAAATGGCTTTTGATAAAGAAATATCTGCCACAAATGAATATCTTAAATACAAAACATTTTTATAAGGTAGAGCTAAGAGGGAATAAAATTCAAATGGCTCTTTTTAGACTAACACTCTCTTTAACACCTGTCACTTTCTCCATGCATGCTTGGATTCATTTATAGTTAGCAAACTAACAGGATATAAATCCACCAAAATTTTCCACTTCATTGATGCAATTGGCTTGAAAAATTGATGAGTTACATGGCTAAAATGTTATGAGCATTGGATATCTGGAATACTCTTTTATTTGGACACTGTAAGTGATTTAGGAGTTTGTATTCTTTGAAAAAATGCATGTAAATGTATTCTTTTTAATGTGCACTTCGGATAAAACCAGTAAGTACCGGAGGCATGCACGGAATGTTATGCATTAACATGTTTATGAGGCATGAGATAATCTGTTATAGTATCTGAAATAATGCCTATGTTCTCTAAATTATTTTGATTTAGTATGTATCCTGACACTGAGACAATTTTCATGTTCCACCAATCATTCATGGTTTACTTTGGGTGAGTCTATAAAACATTCTTACTATTATAGAATAACATAGAACATACTAAAATATGTCATAGGCAGCTGCTAAATACACATAAAATAATATCTCTGCTACCTCTTTGACTATACTTCTTGGTCGGCTGCAGGAAAGGTCAAATGCAATGTTCCTTTTATATCCCACTCTGCTGCCTTTATAGTGTTGTAGACAAAATGAGTATCACATAGCTGTCTACAGTAAAAACGTATTTAGCCAGTTTATGGTCAATGCTAATAATATTTTGTGTGTGTTTTGCCTGTTAGCTTTCTATAGTCTGCAAATGCTTTATTGTCTATTTAACCACTTTACAAAGCAAACATGACTTTGACAACATAATATCTTTCTTACAAAGTAATATCTTTCTTGAGGCTGGGCTTCCGAGTGTGCAAGTGAGGCTTATGCTTGAGGAGCCACTAGACAGTTGTTGCCTTACAGGTGAAAGAGAACTATAATAGGGCAAAGATGGAAGCCAGATAGGAAAAGTATCACTGATCCAGAGATTGTGTTCTATGAATGTTCCAGCAGTGCACAAAGTATCTTAAGGAGGTATTATTCCAAATCACCCATTTTCCAGAATGCAACCACATTTATTATTATTACAGCTAATGAAAATTTACACAGCACTTTACATTCATATCAGTCCATGCCCTCAAGAAGCTTACATTGTAAGGTTCCTATCTCACATACACCAGGGCCAATTTATTTACCAGCATGTCTTTGGGAGGAACCCAAAGCACAGGCAAACTCCATGCAGACAGTGTCCTGGTCAAACATGGATTCAAACTAAGGAATGTAGAAGTGCTAACCACTGAGTCACTGTGCTCATCAGCAAGTTCCTGGTTTTCTCAGAAGACATAAAGGTAAGAACCTTAGGGTCTGTACAGGATACAAAAATATTTTCCATCAACTTAATTCCCCAGTCTCCCCCTCTTCACCCACCTTCCGTGTGTGTTTTTTAGTTTCATAACCCTTTGCCTTATTCCCTCTCTCACCATTTTAACATTGGCTCTTCCCTGCATTCTCCTTGTACTAGCACATTTTATAGTGTCAATTGGAGAAAAAGTACACACAGATGAAGGGCCAGGAACATGACCTTTAATGAAGCAATTGTTTTCATCTGAAGCAAACATTACACCTTAAGCCCCCAAACAGCATGCAAATGGCTTGGGTAAACCAACATAAACAGCATCTAATGGCATAAAAAATAAATGCACATTCATTGCGCATACAGTATATTATGTGCAAATCCAATGCATATATTGTGCAGCTAGTGCCAAACATCTTTTCAAAATGCACTTTAGTATCCACAATATTTACTCCTAGGAGTACAACAATAGAAGTAAGTGTCCAAACAAGGATCTTCAACAGTGTGAATTAGTGTGCGGCATAATCAATATTTTCAGGTGTTTCTTTTCTTCATATAGACAAATATCTGTTGTATCCTCAGAAATATACCTCAATGGAAACAGAGTCACCTAATAGAAATGACCAATTAACTGAACAAGCTGGATCTAAAAGCACTGTGAATAAACCCAGTATAGGGGTTCTGGGTATGTCCACAGGCTTTGGTGTATGTTCACCCAATTAGTATATAAGGTAAAAAGAGAGAAACATAGGGGGTCTATTCACTAAGCTGGCAGCCGAGTGACTCACCGACCCCAAGCGAAGTGAGCCGAATGCTGTTTGGTTATTCACTTCAGGCTGCTACGGCTGATTCCAGCCGTATATCGGCTGAAATCAGCCGTGCATCGGGTGGCTTTGGGTCGGCCAAGCATGCTCGGCATGTTCGGCCAACCCGAAGTGCAGCAGGAGTTCGACTCAACCGATCCAACATCTGGATCGGCTAAGCCGAACCTCTGGCAGGCTACTCGCTGCTGTTCGGTCTATTCTTATAGATGCTGAACAGCAGTGAGTAAATAGGGCCGCTCAGCGGCATTCGGCTCGGCTGTTCTGCTCGGTCTCTCTGTGGGACCAAGCAGAACAGAAAAATAGTTTAAAAAGTAGAAAAAAATTGAAAACGATTGTGCAGAGCTAGCAGTGACAGCAATCTCCGCCCAACTGTTTTCTATTGTCTGGGCAGTTCTGCTGCACCCAAAAAAAAAAATCCCCATAGGAAAGCATAGCTAGATTCCTATTGGCTATTTCACTTTGCAATAGCCAGTAGAAAACTAGCTATTGCACCGCCCTCTGCTGCTGTCAATCACCAGACGGGGACCTGATGGAGTACAGTAGGTCCCCCTCTGCTGACTGACAGCAGCAGTGGGCGGGTGCAATAGCTAGTTTGCTATTGGCTATTGTGAATTGAAATAGCCAATAGGAATCTAGCTATGCTTTCCTATGGGGATTTTTCTTTTTGACGGCAGCTGAACCGCCCGGCCAGAAGAAAAAAAAAACGAGCAGGGAAAGGTTTACTCTGCTCGATCGAGCAGAGTGAACCTTTCTGTGAGAAAGTGTTTCTCTCCTGGGTGGCTGGGAGCCTATTAGGCCCCCAGAGCGTCCAGGGGAGGAATGACAGATGCGTTCCTGGTTACCAGGTAACCAGGAACGCCATCTGACATTACACACTGAGAACACGGAGAGGCCACTCTCAGTGTGTAATGACAGCGTCCCTGGTTAGCTGGTAACCAGGGACGCTGATCTCTCTGAGCCAGCCGTGAGATGACGGCCAGCTTCAGCTTACAGCCAGCTTTGACTTTTCACGGCTCCGTGTCAGAATAAAAAAAAAGAAAAAACCAGCTCCGGCTTTCACCTCGGCTCAGTCGAGCGAAGCATATGCCTTCGGCTCGACCGACTTCGGGAGCTGTACGAGCTATAGTGAATAGCCCGTACAGCAACCCTTCGGTTCTACTGAACCGGAGGGGTCCTGGGGCCGAAGCTAGCCAAAGGCTAGCTTCGGCTAGATCCTTCGGCAGCTTAGTGAGTAAACCCCTATATCTTTCTTCCGAGTGCGGAGAACACTGCAAGACCACTGCTAAAAGTGCAGCATAATTGTCACTCTCTCCACATTACTTCTTTTCAGGACTACAAAATGGAAGCTCCTCCCTTGATGTGTATGTCCTGCAAGTGCCTGCCAACCAGCTGCAGAGGAAGAAGTAAGGATGGGCATCTCAGACTCCCAAGTAAGTATAACACTTGTGGGATAGGTGGGAGGAGGAGGAGGGGGTTCTTTAAAAAATACATGCACTAGAAAGTGCAGGTTTTTTTTAAATGAAGGTTTCCCACTTTCCAGAAGGAATCTGCTGGTTCTTGACATGTTTGGTGTCTATTTACCCGACGTGACCCCGCTTTTTATATTTTACCAAAAATATGGGTAATAAATGGGTGTGGTTACTGGGGGTGTGGCCACGAAAGGGTGTGGTCACTGAGGGGTGTGGTCACTGAGGGGCGCTGTAAAGCTTTCTCGCACAGGGCGCCTAAAGGCCTAAGGCCGGCCCTGCCTGTACCCTTCACCTGTAACTATACTTTGAGCTGCATTTACTCTGCCCTTTCCCTTTTACGTCAGGATCCTCTCTGCTCCAGCAACTATCAATTACATACAGTTCAAAGAGAAGTAAAAAACACGCACAATTGTTTGGCAGGTCTGGCATACGTATTGGTTTTTTTTAAGAGCAGCTGAAAAAGCCTTATTTAAAAATGAATAGATATGGTGTACATATCAGTTAGATACAACTGTGTTACATGGTTTATTCAAATGGAAATATTCCTTAATTAGGGTTAAACCTATAAAACTATAGTGTGTGTGTGTGTGTGTGGTTGTGTTGTGTTGTGTTGTGTTTTGTGTGTGTGTGTGTGTGTGTGTGTGTGTCTGTGTGTGTGTGTGTGTGTCTGTGTGTGTCTGTGTGTGTGTGTGTGTATTGTACATATGTATTATGTAGGTATAAAAACAAAAACTATTTAGGATCATGAACCAGTCAATGATCATGTTTCAAGTTTCTGATCATGTGATCACTGCAACAACTACCCAGAAACCTAAATAACTAAAAATATCAGCAATGCCAGCCTACAAGTCTCTCAGACATACATCAATGTTATAAATGAATTTTATCTTCTGGGCTATTGGAAGCCAGTGCAGGGATTGGCAGACGGGGGTTGCAGACACTGAGACACCAGAGTAAGCCTATAACTGGAAAGAGTTAAGACATGATAACGGCTCAGCCGTGAGACAAGTGGTGGCCTAGTGAAGGTGGACCGGCCAAAAGGACAGTGGTGAGTTGGGTTCCCTGATATGATCACGCACCCTGCAACCTAAGACCCTGGTGACTGTGGGCTGGGTGTTTGGGGGCCCCTGATGGATCCGACCTGGAACCACTGATGCAGAGAAGCCCTTCAAAATTAAGTGACTATGTGTTCCCTGACAAGGCCTATAGCACGAAAAGTTTAGAGCCAAAGTGATGGAACCAGGGTCTTGGAAGCTGGAAGCTATACAGTAGGCTCCAATGTGGGAACTGGCTTTACATGCCACCATTAGGGGGCACTACAAATACATTAAATGTTTTAAATCCATACATAATTGTGTTCATTTTTGTATTTTAATGTGCCCTGCAATGTCCCTTTAAAAAAATAAAGTCTCTAAAAATTGTGCAAAAACTAACTATTGTGCAAAAATTGTACAACCCCAATAACTATCGTTTTATATATATATATATATATATATACATATAAGTAAGCAATATAAAATATCTAATTGGCTTTATAATAATATGGCTTTTGTGCTATTTTATCTCAGCCAGTTTACATTTTTAGTATGTCTTAACAAGGAACGTGTGTCAGCATACTTAGGACATTAGCAGCCATTAATTATATGAAGCACTTATGAATGGTTTATATCAATCCAAGTGAACTTCAGATACTCTTTTTGACACCCTCTAGGGGAGAATACTTATAGTTTTAACTAGACCAATATCAATTAAACTGTTGCAAATGCTTGAGAAAGCTTCAGCTTATTAACAGTTTAACCATACAGTGGCCCCTTTGAAGTGCTGGGTGTCCTAACAATTGTTAGCATGCTGGACCCCTGCCAGGCAGTGCAAGTCTGTGCTCTGAAGCCCTCCTGAAAAACTCATCTGAGCAGCAGTTGTCATGATGGGAATGGGACTGTGCATGTGGTCTTCAAGCAATGTCATCACCTTTTAATAACTTCAAATAAGTTTAAGAGTGTCTTGCAGAACTGGTTTGGACATTTAAACTGGATAAACCTTGTTATCTTATAGAGTTTCCTTATATAGCCTTGAAAGAAAAGCAGCTGAACTTGTTGTCTCAAGTGATTTTGCAGTTTTCTACCAGCAGGGAAACCCGCCGAGATAAAATGTTATCATATAGAAAAGGTATATAATTATAAAAATTATCCAACGCATGTTAACAAGTTGATAGTTAGCCAAGCACATATTTCTCCAAAGAGAAAATTATATGATGCTTTCCCAGCCTGTTTATGTCATATTTTGCCTTGCGGAGTTTGACGGTTGTGTTATGGAAAGGATATTACAATTAGTCAATGTAGAATTCTGAAAATTCGAGGGGGCCTAATGAGCTCTGCTGCTTCTGTGCTTCTGCTATAAGTTATAACAATCTGTAGTGGAGGAAGGAATCAGGGAAATTACTGTAGCTAGAAAGTGGAATATCTAGATTAAGATGCCTTTGTTGTCACAAAAATATGGTTCAGGCTGGTAATGATCTTTTCAGCGCAAAGGTAAAAAGGATCCTTCACTATTATCTTCCCCTCTCCTTGTTCATCTACCTTTAAAATCTACTGCACAAATAACACTTTTAATCTACAGTTTGTATAATATTGTCTGCACATATGGGACATTATTCCTTATTATGGCCTTCACAGACAGGCCAGCACTATGTTATACTCTGACTTAACCAGTTTGGTTTATTAGAAACGAAAGATGTATGTTCCATTAGGTGTTCTACACAGATGTCTTTGATCACAGATCACATTTGTCCAGTTCACCAGGATCATTATCCTTTAAGATGGTTAATCACTTTAAGGGTCCAGTCCATCAAATATATGCACAAACACTACACACGAAGAAATCACCAATTTATGAAATTATTCGTATTAAGTAAAAAAAAAATCCAGATGCGTGTTACAGAAATTATGTTCATGGATATTTTACTGCAACTAAAAACCAAATTAGCATATTGTTTCTTAAAAGAACTTCGAGGAAAAATGCACTGGTTTGCATTTGCATGTGTGCGTTTGTCTGATTTCATTCTCAGCCACATTTATTACTCAACTGCCCGATATTATCAGACAAGAACCTTGTTTATTTAAAACAAAGCCTTGTAATCTAATGTACCGTAACTCACTGGGAAAACATTTTTAAGGATTTGAAAAATAGATCACCTATGGTCCCACAATACTGCAATTTAGTCAGGTTACAAGAACATTTTGATATAAAAAAAACTAATTTGACTTTAAAGCGCTGTTGTGTTTTGCTGGTTTTTTTTTCTTGAATCTGTAAGTAATTATCTGAAAATCTTCTGCAGTCTTACTAATAAGCAATCATTCAGGATTTTTGATTGCCCAAATAAAAGATCAAAATTAGCATGACCCTTCACATTTCTGAATAATGTATATAAAACAGAAATTATGCTATTTACAATATAATTCTTATTTAAGGCGCTTTAAAGAAAAAAATAGCAAGAAATCTAATTCATTAATATCTGTAATTTGCTCATTTGAAGTTTAACAGATTGGAAATGTTCACCATAAAAATAAGGAAAACATAATTTTTAGATCTATATATATATATATATTGTAATCCCCAGTAATACATACAAAATCTTAAAAATAAATGTTAATCACTGTAGACTCAAACAATGGAAAAACTCATCTTCTGCCAAGTTACTTTCATAATAGCTTTGTAGCTAGTAATAAAATGTTGTTGCATATGATACTTATTTGCTAAATATTTATACATGTATCCTTTACAAGGTAAATGCCTTTAAAACCGCAGGTTATTATTTTGATATTTCTAAGTTGATTCAAACATAACTTGTAACCAATGTAAATACATTTATACAAGCATTAAGACAAATAATACAATTAAAATAAGTCAAATCTGAATATAATGGATACATGTTTAAAGTTTTTCAGTTCTTTTTGCAGTTAGATACCTTTGTTAATTATTAATATGTTGTAGAATGGCAAGGTCCCTTTAAAGGCTCCTAAATATAGCTTAGGGTAGAGGTGAGACCAGCTGCAGCACAGTGCAATAGACTGATCACAAAGGCACCAAAAATGTCTCTAAACAAAACAGTCAGCTGGAGACTGGAAAAAGCTACCAACATGGGATGATCAAAGATATCTCTGTTTTTAGTTTAAAGGTCAGAGGATATTCCTTTGAAGAAGTCAGCCTTTGTCCAAGTATAATGTTATGTACAGAACTTGTCTTCATGTCATACGAAGGGGACTGTTGTCTTGCACATCCATTTTTTTCTCAAACTCTTATAACTAGTGAGGAGTAAATTAATTTGCCCAAAATGAGATTTATAGTGATTCAGGGCAATCTACTCTGATTGGATGTTTTCTGCCAACAGGGGAAGTGATCTTGTCTCTAAACTTGTAAAGGGGTTCTGCTATAAGGAAGCAGCACAGATCTGCCACACACCCTTGTTGCCAAGAGATCAGTATTTGAATAAACATATAGAAAGGTAATAAATAGGGATGCACCGATACCTATAATAGTACTAGGGATGCACCAATACCGAGTATTGGGGCGAGTACTCATACTCAAATTTTAACCCCGATACTGGAACTTCTGGTCAGAGGGAGATTTCCTCTGACCGGCAGTGCCGCAAGGGAACATGGAGCCGGCTTCCCGACCAATCAGGAAGCCGGGCAGCGGGTAATGACTTGCTGCCCAGCTTCCTGATTGGCCAGGAAGCCGGCTCCATGCTGTTATGGCTGGCTCCATACTGATTGGCCGGGAAGCCAGCTTCCTGGGCCAATCCGCTTTTAGCCGGCTAGGAAGCTGGCTCCATGCTAGTGGAAGTACGGTTTCGGTACTCAAAACTGAAAAACTGGTATTGGTGCATCCCTAGTAATAAATCACATAAATATGCATAGGGGTTGATTTAGTGAAGGCAAATAGGCTGCCTACATTGCATGGGGATTTGCACTTAGCAGGATAAATGTCTTCCTAGTTTAATGAATGAGGTTAAGCTCTGCTGATTTCCAATTAAGGGGAATGTCCAATTTCTCCAATCTGTAGAAGGACATTGGTTGCTGACTTGAGGATTCTGCATAGGCAGTCAGACAGAGAAGATGTGTTCTTAGAAGAAATGATTGAACTAGGCCTTGCCTTTTTCATATTAGGGTTCCCCTTTCCTGAAGAACGCAGACCAGAACTATCTTTTCCTAGGGACTCCCAACACCTAGTATCACCCCAGAGGAGATTATAAAATTAATTATGAGTAAATCTATGTAATCCAAAGCAAACAAATCACTGCTCCCGTTCTCACTGACTTCCTGCCTCAAGATTATCCCAGGTGCTGGTGCCGAGTGCGTCTCCAAATTCCAAATCCCACCCAAATACCACACTCCTCAGGATCTTGACCAAGAAGTGAGCAATGCTACTTCACCAACTTGTGATTCTCATACCCAGAGGGGACGCTGTTGGAAATGGGTTTTAACACGTTTACCAAGTTCAGTAAAGTTCTAAGCAAGAGCAGTGGTTTGTTATTGTCTCCAGAAGAGCTATGGAATATGTTTTCTGCAAGGGAAAAAAGTGAGTATTGAACTGAGAATGGAAGATGGGCATGGCCAGGTGACTACCCAGGAGAAGTAAGAGAGAGAAGAGACCTCCTGTAATCTGCAGTGTACTGGGTTTATGTGTACATCAGTGATTTGATGTATCCCTAACAGATCTTTCTGAGGCTATGGACGGACCCCACCCCAAACACCTCATGAAATATATCTGATTGATTGACTCATCAATACTTAAAATTAACAAAACAGGCAAACAACATTTTTCTTGTTGTCTTAGGACTTGAATTTAAAACAAGGAACATCAGAAATAATATGGAATATGTATTAAATAATCTGATCCTAATTTTTCATGATAATCTTCATGCACAGCACTTATGGTATACACCAATAATAGATACAAAAAATAATATTCCTAGTATCTAACCACAATATCAAAATATCATACAACTAATAATGAGTGAACTGAGCAAAGTTAAATTTGCTGGCCATTCCCTTAATACCTGACAAAATTCGTAAACCCTAAACATAGTGATGGAAGTATTGAAGTCTAAGGGAGATTAATCGTCTCAGTCTTTTCCCTGGGCTTTTTAGAGGCCAGTAGGTAAGCTTTAAAAAAAAAAAACCAGGGCATGGATAACTGAACACTGCCATGGGGGACATGTACCAATGCAAAAAAAAAATACTGTTCAGCGGGGAACGGGTCTTTTAATAGAGCTTTAAGGGCAACATTAAAAGTACACAATTTATACAATTAAATAATATAGTGTGAGGATAACTTAAACCTGCACATGAAGTGCACATAGAATACATGAACAATGTACTGCAAAGTGGCATTTAGACATAAAAACATATTTTGCTGTTAACTGACAATTTCCAACCTTCTTTGTTCTGCTTGTAAAAACTGGCGTGAAGTCCACCCAAAATCCATACCAGAAACTTCGCCAGGCCTGGCTAGCCAGAAAAGAAAGAAGCAGTATGTGTGCACACCCTCCCCCAAACCATACCAGGTCACATGCTCCCAACTTTTGAAAGGAGCCTTGCCATGGGGTCCCCTTGACAAGGCACCTTCTCCCTATGTTGATGGGGACAAGGGCCTCATTCCCACATCCTGGCCTGGTGGATGAGGGAGACTTATTGGAATCTGGGAGCCCCTTTCAAATAAGGTGGAGTTGCAAGTCATTCATTTAGTGGTGGTAGTAACACCACTACTGAATTAATGACTTCCCAGAAATAATTTGAACAGGTGAACTGGCCACAATTTGGCCATTTAATTAGCTAGCTTTAGTTAGCTAGTTCAGCAAACCTTGAACAGCACAGGATCAGGTTAAACTCTTGGTCTACCCGAACCCGAAGTGCATCCCTACCTACAACTCATGTAAATGTAATTTTGCAAAGCTTTTGTTTATTTTTATCACAGAAATTGCTGAATGGTCACTTTGCAAGGGACTTTTCACTGGGCTTAGTAAATGTAGAGAAGTTGTGCTAAATTCATCCAATCATGTGTCAAATTCCCTGGGGGGGGGGGGGTTTGCCTGCAGTTGGGTATTCTTTGCAAAGGAATGGTTTTATTATACTCACTAAGCTATGTGAAAATTATTTTTTTAAGTAAAAATACCCCTGCAAATTGAACATACTTTACTCCTTTGGTAAATCAGCCCCTGTGTATCATAAACAACTGCCATAATTCTATTCATATAATACTGTTAACACCTTCTTTTCATTCTTTTTTACATTTCAGTACTGCTGATATCCCCCAGACTCTTTCAGCCATTTCTTGTCTACATGCACTCACTCTAGAACTGACTGCCCATTATTGTTCTGAGCTGATGTACTGACAATGGCAACATTAGCTGCCCAACTGCTTGTAGTCTCCACCAGAAGTGATTGTGACAGGGTGACAGTTCTTACACTATAAATGGAAGTGCCTAAACAAGTACCTGCATGGCAGGATCACAGATTTTTATTTTATTGAAAGCTGCAGACCAATCTGTGAAATTATATACCAATAAAGGAGATTTATTTTTTCAAATCTTACACTTTTCATGGGGTATCAATATTTTACAAGCATTCCACAAATGTGGCTCAAATTAGCATTTGCATCATACCCATTAGAGTGATTTAAAACCAAATAGTTTTTTCTTTCCCTTACTTTGTTAGCACCCCTTACTTTTTAGAGGGAGATCCCACCATGTTGTTCGCCACTATTTCAGCCTCCTACTCTTTAAAGCCTTTCACATATTAGCCTCTATTTTCTCCTTATCTAGTCTCAAATCAAATCTAGTCTCAAATCAAATCAAATCTCTACCTCTAACTAATATTAAAAAGAAAAACATTTTTTAAAAGACCACCACCTAACATGTTTCGCTGAGTTTATCAGCTTTATTAGAGGTTTTGTGCAAAAAAATTAAAGTGCAAATGCTCATGTGCTAACAAATAACCTCTGAAATTACATTCGGTTATATAAGCTTTTAGCAATTGGGTTTTGGGTTTCTACTTTTAGTAACTCCATCACTTGTTGTCTATGAGGATGTAGTCATGTTTATAGTGCAAGTTCAAGTGCTATTTAATTTTTTTGCACGGTCTCCAAGTGAACTGCAAACACAAACTTGTGATGTTATAAGGTACAAGCAACAGAACTTGAGACTTCAGTTGAATGAAAATGGCAATTATTTGGGACAATAGTGAACAGACCTTAGTCCACTTACCATAACATAGCAGATATAAAATGGCTTACAAACTTCAGCAAATGTAGAACTGTTAAAAGAGATCTAGGGGTTGATTTACTAACCTTATAAACACACCACGAACATGTATACACCTCTGTAGTGTGTTCCCTCCCAGCATGATCTATGGGTGGAATCTAAACACCTTTGTAGTGTGTACACACCCAGCAGGTGTGTTGTGCAAAGCCAAGCATGAATTGCAAGGTGATGTTGTGTAAATTAGCTCTGTATTGTGTTGCTTGCGTTGATGAATGCAGGAATGTAAATGCATGAGCATTTTTGTCTAAACTGTGAAGCAGCATTATATATGCATCATGTGCATGATTTTTCCATATACGGCATTAGTGGAAATATGCTTTTAGAGACTTTTTGGTTGATAAATACGTTTTTCTGTGTGAAAATCACACGCACCTGGTGCGTGCGTGTGTTTAGGTTAGTAAATCACCCCCCTAAAGTCATGACTTACACTTTCATTTTATAACATCAGCATTGTAACAGCAGTACAAACAATAGTTATTGTTGATTATTTGAACCTTTCATG
Organism: Nanorana parkeri; assembly: GCF_000935625.1. NCBI lineage: Eukaryota > Metazoa > Chordata > Amphibia > Anura > Dicroglossidae > Nanorana > Nanorana parkeri. Next base: position 621,288 of record NW_017306717.1, on the reverse strand, counting down.
TTGTCACTGCTGCCTATCTACTGCCCATCAAATTCAACAACTTCCTGGAATCCCTGCATGCTTTGTAGCTTTGCTTCTGCTAATTCCTGTGGTTTACTTTCTATTTCTAAGAACTACTTATGCCTTGGTACCTTCCAGCCTACCAGCAGAGATGATGTGTGTCCTTAAAACACCTCCTCTTCAGCACCTCTGTAGTCCAAACAGCAGACTCTGTGAAATGGGTGACAGATATTCAGAAAGCATAGTGGTTATGTGGCCCTGAATTCAAGGAAACAAATGTGTGGGATTTTCAAAAAGTTACTATTCGAATTTAAAGATTGTTAAGATGAGTAGAAGTAGGCATGAAATAATTGAAATTAATTGTGGAAATGAATTTAGGATTTGACATTTTAACTATACCGTAGTTACACTTTAACATTGTGAAACAGCAGTTTTCCAAAATAGAAGCAATCGCAACGTTCCAGCAACTTTCAAGGTACCCTCAGCACTGTGTTTTTTCATGTTACCACTTGCCTGATGCAGAGAAACCTAAATAATTTTTCAATTCTTTGACAGCTTCCTGGGTGGTCTACAGGCATGTTGCCCAGTGTTTTGGGTCTGGAACCCGGTACGTGCTCCCACTGTGGTACAGCTGCAGGAGACTATGCTCAAATCAGCGTGCACATTTCAAACGTCTGTGAGGAGTATCAGAGGGGAATACCTTCAGCTCGCAAGGAAAATTAGAAAGAAGTGGCAGCACACTGACATGCAGTACTGAGAGTCTAGCATAGTACATTTTAGTGCCAGGCTTTCAGCACTGATAACAAATTTCAATTACATTGTAAGCATCAATGTACAAATCTATGACATATCCCTAACACTTGCAACATATCTAAAGCTAAAACCTTTTTCTTAGTATTGAACTGAGTGGGCAATTGTTGAAACCCTTCTCCGTTTTTTTTTGTCTTAAGATACAACAGTTTGTAAATGAAGATCTCTAGAAGAAAGGAAATCCTTTCTTAGACAGTTGTTACTGGAACAATGTCCTCATTGGAAGATCTCTCTTCTCTTCCTGTCCCAGTGACAACTCAAAATGTTTGATTTTGTCTCACTCATAATCCTGGTGACAGTGATCATGAGGACAAATTGAGAGTGTGAAGCTCACCACTAGGGTCAGAGACCGCAAAAATAATAATGTATCCAAAATTAAAAAATAACTTCACCCTATCACTAAAGCCTTTCCTTTTGCCTAACCCTAACATTTAACCTGAACCCTAAAATTAACTGCTAACACTCAACCTTGCCTTGAACACTTAGGGGTCTGTTCATTAAGCTGCCGAAGGATCTAGCCGTAGCTTCGGCTGATCCTTTGGCTAGCTGCAGCCCCAGGACCCCTTCAGTTCAGTATAAATGAAGGGCTGCTGTACGGGCTATTCACTATAGCCTGTACAGCTCCCGAAGTCGGCCGAGCAGCTGACTCAGCAGAAAGATCAGCATCCCTGGTTACCAGCTAACCAGGGGTGCTGTCATTACACACTGAGAGCGGCCTCTCCGTGTTCTCAGTGTGTAATGACAGATGGCATTCCTGGTTACATGGTAACCAGGAACGCCATCTGTCATTACTCTCCCGGATGCTCTGGGAGTCTAATAAGACTCTTGGCCACCCGGGAGAGAAACACAATCGAGCAGAGTAAACCTTTCCCTGCTCGTTTTTTTTTTTTCTTTCATCTGACATCAGAGCCGTTTCTTTCATCTGACATCAGAGGAATGCATAGCTGGATTCCTATTGGCTATTTCAATTTGCAATAGCCAATAGCAAACTAGCTATTGCACCCGCACTGCTGCTGTCAATAAGCAGAGGGGGACCTGCCGTTCTCCATCAGGTCCCCCTCCTCATTCCTATGGTGATTTTTTTTTTATTCTGACGGCAGCAGAACCGCACGGCCAATAGAAAACAGTTGGGCATAGCTAGCTGTCACTGCTAGCTTACCCCCAATCATTTTCTATTTTATTTTTTACTACTTTTTAAACTGTTTTTCTATTCTGCTCGGTACCATGAGGTACCGGGCAGAACAGCCGAGCCGAATGCCGCTCAGCGGCATTCGACTATTCACTCATCTATGGGAATAGGCCGAACAGCAGCGAGTAGCTTGCCGGAGGTTCAGCTTAGCCGATCCAGATGTTGGATCGGCTGAGTCAAACTCCTTCTGCACTTTGGGTCGGCCAAACATGCTGAGCATTGTCGGCTGACCCGAAGCCACACGATGTACGTCTGATTTCAGCCCATATGCGGCTGGAATCAGCCGTACCAGCCTGAAGTGAATAGCCGAACAGTGTTCGGCTCACTTCGCTTCGGGTCGGTTAGCTACTCGGCTGCCTGCGGCGGCTTAGTGAATAGACTCCTTAAAGTTAATCCTTATTCTAATCCTCAAAATCCATATTGTAATTTAATGTTATTAACATTTTCCTCTCCTATTGAGAGGAAAATGTTAATTGTCTCCAATCTGCAGCCACTGTAATTTCCTCTAACGCTCAAAACCTAAAAGATTGTTTTCTTGCAATACTAGTGGAGGCTTTACATACACTGTTGGTGTACATCATTCTCTCAAAAATATATTTTCCTATTTGTGTAACTGGCTCACTGCATTAAGATACAAGGCATCCCTGCAAAAGGAGTATCAGGAGTATTATGTTTGCTGAGACACTGTTTAAGGCCCTATTGACACAGGCGCCTCTCAGTTGCGATCAGCAGGGAATTGGAGCAGTTTGGAATGAATGTCACCATTGTTGCATCCATGTCAATCCAGTTTTTTTCTCCATCTTGCGATGGTGGAAAAAACTGGACTTACTACACCCATGTTATAGAGAATCGGATTCAGATTACCACCAATCTGTCACGTATTCCTATTGGCTATTTCAATTTGCAATAGCCAATAGCAAACTAGCTATTGCACCCGCACTGCTGCTGTCAATAAGCAGAGGGGGACCTGCCGTTCTCCATCAGGTCCCCCTCCTCATTCCTATGGTGATTTTTTTTTTATTCTGACGGCAGCAGAACCGCACGGCCAATAGAAAACAGTTGGGCATAGCTAGCTGTCACTGCTAGCTTACCCCCAATCATTTTCTATTTTATTTTTTACTACTTTTTAAACTGTTTTTCTATTCTGCTCGGTACCATGAGGTACCGGGCAGAACAGCCGAGCCGAATGCCGCTCAGCGGCATTCGACTATTCACTCATCTATGGGAATAGGCCGAACAGCAGCGAGTAGCTTGCCGGAGGTTCAGCTTAGCCGATCCAGATGTTGGATCGGCTGAGTCAAACTCCTTCTGCACTTTGGGTCGGCCAAACATGCTGAGCATTGTCGGCTGACCCGAAGCCACACGATGTACGTCTGATTTCAGCCCATATGCGGCTGGAATCAGCCGTACCAGCCTGAAGTGAATAGCCGAACAGTGTTCGGCTCACTTCGCTTCGGGTCGGTTAGCTACTCGGCTGCCTGCGGCGGCTTAGTGAATAGACTCCTTAAAGTTAATCCTTATTCTAATCCTCAAAATCCATATTGTAATTTAATGTTATTAACATTTTCCTCTCCTATTGAGAGGAAAATGTTAATTGTCTCCAATCTGCAGCCACTGTAATTTCCTCTAACGCTCAAAACCTAAAAGATTGTTTTCTTGCAATACTAGTGGAGGCTTTACATACACTGTTGGTGTACATCATTCTCTCAAAAATATATTTTCCTATTTGTGTAACTGGCTCACTGCATTAAGATACAAGGCATCCCTGCAAAAGGAGTATCAGGAGTATTATGTTTGCTGAGACACTGTTTAAGGCCCTATTGACACAGGCGCCTCTCAGTTGCGATCAGCAGGGAATTGGAGCAGTTTGGAATGAATGTCACCATTGTTGCATCCATGTCAATCCAGTTTTTTTCTCCATCTTGCGATGGTGGAAAAAACTGGACTTACTACACCCATGTTATAGAGAATCGGATTCAGATTACCACCAATCTGTCACGATCAGGTCCGCCAAAATAGAACTCTCTTCCTTTTGGTTTTCTCGACCTGGCCAAAATCAGGGTTAATTGGATGTAAATGGGTGCACATCTGTTTAGATGCAGCTGTCCACAGACTAATGTCTGCCTTCCAAACAGATACCCCTGAAAAACTGATAGGCGGACCTGATCTGGCCGCCCATCTGAAAAGGCCTAAGATTAATTAATTCCAAAAGTGATGCAAATGCTGCAGCTTTCCCCGCAATAAAAATACCATAACTCTCTTTCTTTCTGCCACACAGGACTAGCACAGCCTACAATTCTCATAAGCTGGCCCACAGTGCTCATGGGAAATGAAATCCCAAGAGTACCTTGCATTTGGTGGAAGTGACAACAGCACCCTATGCAATCCTTCAGGCCACAGTGAGTTAAGCACCAAGTGAGACCCTTTGATTATGTAATTTGCAGGTCAAAGCAACAGGTTAATTTGAAAGCTCATTCTTTTGGTTCCCCGCCACTCACCTAGAAGTGAGGAAAACAATCTATGTGTAAGCTATAGACAGATCTTTAAACTGAAGCTTATACAGGGCTGAGGACGTTTTTATAGCTATTGTTGGGCCAATCACTAAGTGGTATCGTCACATGAGAGGAAGATGTGTGAGTCACATGTTACTACATTGTTCCTAGTGGCTGAACAGAGAGTTGGAGGAGCAAAGGAAAAGTCATCTGGATGTTGGATGTGAATGGGCTGTTGTTCAGCAAATAAGCATTTTTTACTAGACAACAGAGTAGCTTTACAGCTAACCTATTGCTTTGCCCTGCATAAGCAAAGCACATGTCCACTTTAAGCCCAGCAAAAACATTTTCTTTAACCTACTACCAAACCTACTCCATAAGACTAACATAACCCCTATAAGTCTATACTTACCTTATTACAGCTAAAATTGCCAGTACCAAAAACTTACAGCCATGTACTGTACCTGTACATTGGTGCATAAAACTTACTTATAATAGGAAAATGGCCAACCTTCCATGTTCTATGCAGGGTCATGGTATGGATAAGCACTACAATAACAAGCTAGGAGGGGATATAGTTATTGCTTTCGATTATTTCTAAGGGGCCATGCCCTTCTTTGTGAGTTTTGCTTCTATGCCAGCATAGCATGTACTAATTTTCAGGAATAGCTCTGGGGTTCCAGGGCCACTTGAATACGATTGGCTGAGTGACAATAGCACCAGCTTAAGTGGCCTGAGGCATGTTGGCCCTAGGCCAATGTAAACAGAGGCATTCTAAAATTTTTATATAAGCCTCCATCTATTGCATATCGCAGGTTGTAAACTGGTGACACCTTTAAAATGCTAAAGTATATTTCAAAATAATGTATCAGTTATGTTTTACCTTAAAAATGACTAGAGCATGAGTAACAGCAGAAATGGCATGACAATTGGATTAGGATTAGGTAGTTGCAGTCCTTTTATGTCATCAGGTCTCGCATGCTGTAATCTAGCTGGATGTCAATACTTCTTGTTTACTAAGAAACCAAAGCTCTTGGTCTATTCACACTTGCTATTCTGTTTTATAATGTTATTATTCTATACAATTCTCAGGTCACATTCTCTGCTTTTAAGTAAGTGCACTCTTGAAACACATTGGGGTTAAATTACTGAAGAAGTAGATGCTGTTCACTTAGCAAAGTGAATGTTCATTTGGCAATTTATATATTCACTTTGCAAAGTGAATGTTCAATTGCTAAAGTATATATTCACTTTGCAAAATTAATGTTAATAATAAGGTAAACCCATATTTTCTTTAAATACCCAATCATTTGCGAGGGCAATTAGAAAAATAGGATTTTCGCTAGTATGACTGGTTCGCTAAAGAAAAGACAGCTTCTCCTTATTTAATAGTTTTCCAAAATTCATTTTGCAAAGTAGAGTACCTATTGCTTTAGGAAATCAACACCATTAACTCTATAAATTATTTAGGTACATAAATACTGTTTTTAAATAGTTTCACTTTCATTTTAATTTTCTTTTTGAGAATAATCATAAAGGGTCCCACCATTTCTAATGTCTTTGTTTACTTCTTATGTGTTTACTTATTTACTTATGTGTGTTTAAAGAGAAGACACCTAACCATCCATTTTATTTGTATTCTAAATGTACACTTAAAGGCTGTAGTAAAAACACAAAATTAGTTGCTATTGCAGCACATTAATAGTACATACAATCATCCCACATTCTATATCCACTTTTTTTTCCAGTGATCATATAATGAACTGCCAAATTAAGACTGAGCTGAACTTTTCTGTCACAGGTCATTGTTGGCTAGAAATGATTGTGAATGCCTTGTGGGGACTGATCAGGATGCCCACTACATCAACTAGTCAAAGACACAAGAGATTAAAATATTTGTGTGATTGAACTGCACATCATGTTAAATCTCCCAATGAGAAGTGCATTTGAATAGAGCATAGAGGAAGTGGGACACAAAAGACTTCTAATTTAAGGAGAAAGAAGGCTGGAGGAGGCAGGCCAACACTATAGTTGTGTGTGAATTACATTTCTTCAGGCATATTGTAAATATCCCCAGCTGTATTGCTACGATAATCCATCTCCGGGGGGTTCCAGGGGGATTTAGAGTCATTTTTAAATCTTGCTTTCTTAAGGAACTATCAGTTCACTAATTCTGAAATGCAGATAGATAGATAGATAGAGAGATAGATAGATAGATGGATAGATAGATAGATAGATAGATAGATAGATAGATAGATAGATAGATAGATAGAGTGATGTTAACACACATATACAGACACACGCACCAACACATACAAGGACACAAGCATACTGCATATCCAAGAAGGGATTTTAGTTCACAGTGTATCATCTTTTATTGAAAAGGGAAATGTTAAGTTATTCAATTAGTGAATAACCAGAAAATGTTGAGAAAATTAAGAGGTAATTAAACAAACTCACATATTGTATTTAGTACTCATTTGACACTTTGAAGCCAAGATTACAATTTACTGATGTATTTGTATGATATAAAAATGCACATCTTGTTTAGATACACTATACCTAATAACATTATCAATATTAATACCATTGCATTTTCCTTTTCCTCAATTTATCATGAAAAGGCGTAAAAAAAGAAAATATGTTGTGCCAAGAAAGCAAATCTACAACAGCATACACACCTGAGAAGCCTAGATTGATTTTGTGTTACTCCTGACAAAAGTGTAATGTACTGTCTTTTATAGTTGGGTCTGTTTTAATTAATGATATAACTAACCTTGTTAATTAAATAAACAGGTTCTATTAATAGGACAATTGCTGGAAAAAATATGTGACTAAAAATGATTAATTGGGGAAAAAATATAATCCTTGCTCAGGGCGGGCTAACATTTGTTAGCGCTGAATAAAAGTCTTCAATTTACAATTTGACAAATCGTCTGATGAAACACTTACGGCAATCAGGTGAAGTAGGCCATTAATGCTCCTAAAAAGATGTGTAGGACTGCTTCATCCTGAGGCAATTAAGGTTGTGAAGCAAATGTGTTAACATCTCTAAGGATTTTACTATAATGAAATAGGTGATTGTTCTCCTGACTTCTAACCTTTGTGTTAACCCTTAGCATCACTACACCATTCAAAACATCCCCTGTTTATACAGGGCTTATTCTTATGCTGCAAAGCTTTGAACAGTCAGTAAAACACACTGGGGATTTTTTTCTACTTTATTTCTGCTTTGTGGGCTGCAGCACAGACTTACAAAGTTAAGATCAGTTATACTGAAGTAGTCTTGTAGTGTGTCCTTTCACATTGTTGATATTATAAATTAGTTAGTAAAATGAACACAGCACTCTAAATTTACTATAAACTACCTCTGGATGAGAATTAAGGATATCGTTTTCTTCAGATAACATTCTATTTGTGTGTTTTGTTTGCCTAGAACACTTTTTTTTAGGTAAATCAGTTAATTAACTAAGTTTTGTTATTTATTTAAACACTGGGTTAATTGAGAAGTAATGTAGCTTACACATGTGCAGATTGGGCTGCCCAATCCAATGATGGCTGAGTAAACTGTTCACGGACTAATTTGGATATTTGGCAACTGTGATCCTCCAGATTGACCCAGGATAATAGCAGTGTTTGTACAAGAACCTATCCATTGGCTGACAAAGCTCTACATATGAATACATCTTCCTACCCAATGCTTTAATATCAGGTGGCATTTATGTAGAACTTCAGTGTCAGAAAGGGCCAATATGTGGCCTCATTATGGTGGGATTAAATCTGAAGTGACAGTAACAGGCTAGGTTCACACCTGGGCAACTCCTGACCATGTGGCAATAGTGCACAAAACCATGCGGATTGCCACTCGGTCACGGAGTCCCCACCACAGCCGATCGCACTGGAGGTGCCATTATTTTCTAATGGCACGCCAGTCGCACTGGGCAGATTGTGCAGTTTCCCATGCAAATGAACACTAAAAAAGCCACGTGTTGCAAAAAAGGTACTTTTAGCGGTTATCACGCGGATGTCACCCCATTGAAATCAAAGGGGCCGCACGGCAACCGTTGTGTGCACTAGCACACGATTGTGTGGCACCAGGATGTGTATCTCAGGTGTCGCTTAGGTGTGAACCTAGTCTCATAAGTGCATTTATGGGTGACTTAGCCACTCACACAGCCCAAACATGATACAACAGAAACAATTTGTAAACAGATATGCATGACAGTTTACAGAGGAAAAGTGATTGCCACAAATTTAATTTTGTAATTTCAGATATTGTTTTACTGAATTGGTTACGTGACTAGTTATATAAAAGCCTGTCAAGAACTAATTAGTGGATTACTATTCTCATCAGAAAATGAAAACGAGTATTAAGAATTCTATGTGACTGGTTAGCGTGTCACTGTGTATGCATAATTTAAAGGATCAGTCCATCCAAAACTGATATTTAAGTTTTTGCCATCACACATATTCATATATCTCTCAAAACAGGTCTAATTACTTTTATTTCTTGTCTGTTTACCTGCTGCAACCATTGTTCTATGATTTCCCATATCTTTAATTGATTTTCTATTTATTCTATATATTGAAAAATGCAGCAGAATTAACTATATTGAATGGTGGTAGAAGAAAAGCTAAGGACTACGAGAAATATCACAACACCACCTACTTGTTTGTAACCCTAATTCTGGCTACAAGCCTTACATTTTGATTATATAACCTCTGTTACATCTACCAACTGATTAAATATGAATTGAATTAACTTTTTAAGTAGGCCCTTACTCTGCATAGTTGTTGGTAAATCTCAAAGTAGTTGCAATTGTACATATAGATTGTAACATGTGTGGCTAGCTTAAGAGATACAAAAATAGTGTCAATAGTTTTGAATAGACTAACCTTGTATAAATACAAACACTACAACCATAACAAGGCCTTTGACTCAGGAATTCTGTATTCCTAATTATAGCAATTGCTTTGTTTACTTGCCAGCTCTGGTTGCACATTTTTTTGAACTTCTTATATCAAGGGACATATTTCACTTTTATACGTGTTTTTTTAATAGCTGGGTTCAAATACAAGGTGTGCATTGTAGTCATTAAAAACACAAAATGTATCTAATTTTTTGATGGAGTGGTAAGGAGTTAGGTAGTGAGGGGTTAGAACCTCTGTCAGGTTTGCACTGCTGTCAATGGCTGCAACCTGGGAGATTTACTTTCTATATTGGTGATCATGGTAGCCAGAACTCAAAGATGGAGTAAAGTTAATTTTTGAGTTGTCACCAAAAACAGAGGGAAATTCTTCCAATTGCTGAGATGACAGCAGTCTTAGGATTCCTGTTCCATCTATAGGACAGTAAGTAAAGGAAAATCTCCCCAATGGGATACAGATGGCCAAAAAAATTGACAGAGGTTTTACCTATTCCCTACTTTAGATATACTTTTAAAAATGTATTTTTCAGACAAAAATAGTGCATTTTCAATTGTGGTTAGTGCACAAGCATGGACAATAGTGTATATAGAATAAAATGTGCTATCTTTCCATAAACACCTGCTAAAGAATAGTGATGAGCATATCTTGTTTGTTAAACTCTGACCATGTTTAGGGCTAAAAGAAGACAACTATAATAAAAGGCATACGAAACTGAGCATCGTCATGGGGGACATGAATCAATGCAAATTTATATTTTTTAAATACTGTAGAGTGAAGAGAGGTTCTTTTCGAACAGCTTAGGGCAACAATACCATACCCAAATCCTTCAAATAAATTCCTTAAAGCTGTATGTGGTGTTACAAAAAAATATTATTTTCACAGACAATCTCAGCAACAGCGTACTGATTTTTCCTTTTACAGTAAGCTTGGCTTACATACAGAAGAGGCTCCCCAATCTAATTCATTTCACAAATCCTTTTTTTCAGGTAGCTTTAGCAATAAAATGCCCGCTGTGACCAGCAGATCGAAATTGGCAGGTAGTCTGCTGTGGATGTCCCTGTTCTCGCTGATTAAAACCATCTTACTGCTGACCAATCTTTATTAAGTTCTCATTAAGAATTAAGAGACTGCAGGTGATATAGCAGTATAAAATTGTCCAACAGCAGAACAAATTTAATGACAAAAGCTATGCCCAAATTAACTAGAGATAAAAAGCACAGGATGGAGTTGTACTACAAACTCTAATATACTACAGAGGATACATCCGTATAGAATTGGCCAGCAGGAGGACAGTTTTAATCAGGGATAATAGTCCTAACTGGTGTATGTCTAACTTCTATGTTATCTATAGGAATAGGGGGTAGGGTGAATGTTAGTGAGATGACCTGTGGCTGATTAGGTGCACACTGGATTAGCACATAGTTGGGTTTTTTTCATTTCAAATAATACAGCAGCATGCTGCAAAAAAAAGGGACTTATGAAAATATCCTGAAAATAAATAAAAATACCACCCATGAAACAAAAACCAATTTTCTAATGGGAAGCCTTGCAGCAAAAAAAAAAGTTTGCCATGGATGGAACACCAGATAAAAGTGACCAAGGATCTCTAACAACAAACATAAAAAGGCAAAACGCCCGGCAGACCCAGCCTTCTTCATGATGCACTGTAACTCAGTTCCTAAAACGAAGTACAGAAAATCTATATTGCCACATTTACTTAACGTGGCTAGAAGCTACATTCCTGAACTGTGGAAGCAGACCAGACCCCCTTCGGTTTCTCAGTGGCTGAGGAAGGTTGTAGAAATTGAGCATATGGAAAATTTGATATCTTTTGACAAGGGCACGCATGATAGACATTGTACTGGATGGTTTTACTGGCAGGAATTCACACTCTCCCCTGAATACTGCACCCTGTTACAGGATGTAGTTGGGTAGTTAAATGGGCATCTAATCAGGTACCTGCATGGATGTGTAAGAGGCGGGAGTCTCCCCCCTTTTTTTCCTCTTTCTCTTCCCCCTTCCTCCACCCTTTCCCTTTCCTTTTTTCTCTTTCCCTTCTCTTGCCTGATTGTTCTCTTTCTTCTTTCGGTTGACTCAATTTCCTCTTCCTGTGTAGTACAGGCCCAAAAGATCCTAGTTAAGTCACCCTTGGCGTATTGGTGCTACCTTTTATTAATGCTGTGAGACATGCTAGATTCCATTCAGAGTACTTCTCAGGACTGTCCAATGCCGTTATATTATTTCCTATTGTTGGGGCCCCTATACAGCGGGTATTCCTACCTCTTTGTCTATGTTATTCTTGTGTATTGTTGATCCTACAATTTTTGTACCTTGTTCTAAAAAACTATTTGAAAAATTTAAATAAAGACTTTGTAAAAAAAACGGCAAAATGCCCCCAATAATCACAACAAAAAATGGCCTTATTGCCAAAAGAGTAACCTGAAAAAAGTACAGTTTTAAATTGAACCTAATCTCTCCCTATACAGTTTGTCAGCTTTCCTTATGCTTTCTTTCGATTCACTGACTGGCTTTTCTGTGCACTACCTTTTATGATGAGGGGGATGGCTTAACCAAAAGCTCCCTTATTGACCCTTGTAGGGCTTCTAGCCATAGTTTAAAGGCCATGAAATGCATTATGGTTTTAAAATTCTCCCTGGTAAATCTACATATTGGTTTGCCTGAACTGCAAGTCATGAACCTACAGGATTTGGCTTGAACTTATGGCAGGCAAAACCCAACCTACTAAAAATGTATGTTCAGAACTTCAGAATTGTTTTGCCTGTGATACAGAAAAGAATCAGCCTACTATACTGTGCATTAGCACTTTCCAGCACACTTGACGACGAAAAAACAGACTTGTCAAAGGTTATGAACCTGATGATCAGAGTCCCAATTTTCACCTGAAAATACAGTGACCATAAGATCTCCCATATAAACCATATGAACCTTAAGCGGTCTTTGCACAACGTATACTAAAATGGGAGCTACTACTGTGACATGGGGACAAGTGCCTTTGATGTATTTGTATAATATATATAGATCATGAAATTGATTGGTTAAATTGCACAAAAGCATGTTGGGCAATTTTATGATTGTTCAGCAACAAGATTTTCATCACACTATTTCAAAGCCTTGTGCTCTCTTGCTTTTTCTATTTAATGTGTCCATTTAGCAAGGCCTCTGCTGCCAGGTTCAATTTGAAGCTGCTGCATGTGCTTGCTGGTTGTAGATTGTCTACATCAAAAAGAAGGAATATCAGTGGTGCATTTTCCCCACTGTGCTTTCTACAATTGATATAGTTAGGCCTCAACTGAGCTCAGCCCCTTCTCAATCAACTACAGAAAAAAAAGATTAATAAGTCTGACAGGAGATTGGCAAGAATTTTGTCTAACTGTTGTGCCTTTCAATTGGTCTGCTTACCCATCATTTTGGTCTAAATAACACAACCATTTCTAGATGCTCTGTAAAGTTCTTGGCCATAATTCTTTATAATTTAAGACTACCAGGGAGGATGTAAACTCACATAGTATCAGACAGAAGGGAACAATTTCTGTTATATTTTCATAGATAAACCGTACAATGGTCTATATTGTTGGATAATTTTCTTATTTGTATTTTAGCTCATTCTTTGGGATAATAGACACAGAGAGACACATTAAATAATTCTTATAGTGAATTGTTGCTACCATGAAGTTAAAAAATAAAATACTGTAAAGAGGAAAAAGAGAAGCATTGGTGATTTAAATCATACATTTGTTGTTTCAGTTTACAGAATGCCAGACTATATTTTGTTGGCAATAAACTCTCTTGTACCTCAATTCCATACCACCAAAGTATTTTCAAACTTCCTCAAAACTCTTACAATGAAATACATACAATAAACTCTTAGAGCCTCAGACGTCTGGGAAAAAGAGTAATTATGAACCCATTTATAAAAATGAACATTCATTTGAAGCATTTGTGATTTGCAAAGGTTACTTAACATTAAAATCAATCAATCCTGAATAATATTGTGTTTTATGGATTAAAACATTTCACATGGTTGGGGACACTCTAAAAATAAAATAGTGTCAAGAATTTTAATGATACTTCAGCTAACATTTGATTTTGTGTGAAAATGGGCTCAAATATTTTAACTCCTTTCTTATGTATACATGTTAATCTGCAGAAATGTTTTGGCCAAAAATGATAGAAGAAATAGAAGAATTGTAATGTTATACAAGTACCACATATGGTAACATATACAGTATGATGAAGTCAAGTAATATGATGAAGTCAAGTAAATAATTATATCAAATGCAAATGGATGAACATATTTATGTTGCCTAGAGCATCTAGCCAAAGTTTTTTTTATTTAAAAGTACCACAAACAAATGTTAAATTACTGTATGCATAAACAGAAGATACATTTAGTGAAAATGAATGGTTCAGAAATATAGGTACCAATAGTTTTGTGCACATCTTCAATTTTCCTACATAATAGAAGCTTCAACCTCCTGGTTTTGTCCATTACATTTAAGGACTAATATGGAGCCTTGTGATATTATGTCATAAAGTCTAGACTTGTGTCTAAAACTAGCTGATTTTATGTATAGATCTACTGATCAACATGTATTTATCATTAAAGATAACCGCTGCTATTTTTTTTTCCACTATAAGGCCAGTTTAACTTGTTTAGGATTGTGACAAGTTTTTTAACAGGCTTACTATAAAACTTTACATGTAACCAAGTATCCAAAAACCTGGTGAGTTTTTTAGATACACTGATAGGTATCTGATGGTACTTGAGGCTCAACCAGAATGCAGCACTCAGGTGTGTATAACCTTAAAGATAATCTTTTACTATGTAAAAATTTGTAATTACGTATTATTAAGTCATCTAAGCTATAATATTTTTTCTCTAAATACATTAATAGGGTTATTCACAAAGCTGCCAAAGGCAGCCGAGTGAATAACCCACCCGAAGTTAAGTGAGCCGAACGCTGTACATCGGCTGGCTTCGTACATCGGCTGGCTTCGACTACACTTCGAAGAGCAGAAGGATTTAGACCCAGCCGATCCAACTTCTGTATGGGCTGAGCCCAAGCTCTGGCAGCTCCCTCGCTGCTGTTCGCCTCTATACACATAGGGGCTGAACGGCAGTGAGTGAGTGAGTGAATAGCTGAATGCTGTGTCACTATATCTTTATTCTTCACTTATTTAGTAGAAAACATAGTACCAATGCCAGTATACAACATTTCCTTATTATATAAATCTAATATTAAATAAGAACTCCAGGCAAATATTTAATTACTCTTGCAGTGGGGTTACCCCTGCACTGCAAGGGTTAACAGCTTGTTTTGGTCTATGGAGGAAAATAAAAAAGTAAACTCACCTGATCGTCCGAGCCAGCTTGCTTTTAGACCTGTCCTTCCAGCCTCACTCCCCCCTCTGCTGCAGCAGTCTAAGGTCCCTGAGTCATCACATTCTATACACAGTGTATAGGATGTGAGGACAACAAGGGACATACCATCGCTGCAGGGGAGGAGAAGACAGGCAGGAGGTAGTGCTGTCACAGCTGCCCAGTTTGGAGGATCTGGTGAGTGTAACTTTGTTATCTTCCTCCTTAGGCAAAAACGAGCTACCCCCGCACTGCAAGGGTTAATACAAATTTCACCTGGAGTTCTTCTTTAATCACCCAGAATCCCACAATCCAATTACTACAATCATTTTCTATTGGGAATCAGTTATTAAGCAGGTCTAAAGTTTTGCTTCTCCAGCTTTGACATTCTTAGGAGAATGTATGGTATTTTGTATCAATTTATAGCCATACATAAAATATTGCATATGCATATAATATGTATTTGTTTCCAGCCAATAGGTATGTTCCTTTGCACTTGTCTAACTGGGAGTGGAACTATAGTGTCAGACTGAGGGTCAGACTAAGCTTCCTCTCATTAACATATAATGCCTGGAAGGTTTTAACCCTTTGTTTGCACAGTGTACAAATCTAGTTTATAACTGATAATAAACCCTGCCAGCACAGTGCAATCAGGGTTAATTAGAGTAAACATTAACCTCTACTCCTGCCCCCTCCTCAACATTACATTAAAGCTAAGTATGATTTTAAACAAGTAAAACCCACTTAAAAAGGTAAGCCGCACTTATTATTTGTTTAAGTTATACAATGTGAATAGAAACATATTTCTGCATGGTTAGTTCACATTGGTGAAAACTGATCTTCTACTTTATTTATATATAGTTTACTTTTTACTTTGCAATATATATTATATATATATATATATATTTGCAAAATATATAATAATAAATAATAATAAATAAACAAATAATGTAATTTAATTTATTATGCTCAGTCAACATTACCTTTGCAAATCAAATACACTGGTTTTCATATGTGCAAAGAGTAAGCACATATGAAACAGGTCCTTAATTCAACCCTAAAAACGTTTGTGTGGGTTTTAATACATTTATTTGTTTGATCACCACTAAACATTTGTACAGAGAGATGTAAAAATGTACTTACTTAACTTATCCTTTTACTCTTCTGACTTTAGACTAGGGGAACATACATGTAAAAAATGGCAATCTTTAATGTAAGATAGGAAGTATGCTTCCTCTGCGCAATGCCCAGAGCTGTAAAAATAAATCCCTGTAACTTACTTAAATTATCTTTGTACTCTGCTGATTTATGACTTGCAGACCATACACTAATATGTCAAACTTTCATATAAGATAGGCAGTATGCCAGCTCTGATCCTTTATGGTTTTTTTCTATTTAGATAATTATGTAACACTGTAACAAATAGGGGTGCTACCTTTGTGACATAACATGATCATTACCATCTACCTAAAAGTAGCATGATCTTTTGATTCAGTCATGATGTGCTATTACAAATATACTGCACCTTTGCTAAAATGTACACATATGCAAATGCAAAATATGCATGCTATAATTAACTGCAAAGGAATAGGATAAGAGAGAAAAAATTCTGATGATCAAGATATCAAGAGTAAAGTTTAAAAATCAGCTACTTTTCAAATATATATATACTGTATGTGTGAGTGTGTATCAGCGTGTAAGGCTTAAAAAAAAGTGTGAACATTTTTTTAAATGCAACATAAACATTTATTATTCTCTTGCTCAAGGCTATGTACACAAAGACACCTAGATGTAAGATAATTCAAATTTTATATATAAATTAGAAATATG
>NW_017306717.1:593402-604625 GCF_000935625.1 Nanorana parkeri | reverse complement strand
GCATTTTAGCAGTATAGCAGTACTAGAAGTTTAGCAGTATTTTAGTTGTATAAGCTACATTGTATAATACATGTGAATCAAATTCATAGCTCACAGCTGGTTGACCAAAATTACAATATGCATGAGTGCAAAGTGACAACCTGGAAGTGTGCGGCATGGACCTGAAAATTTTAAATATTACATTAAATACTGGGTTGGGGTTGGGGTTAGAATGTGGTATTTCAGAGATAAGTCCACTTCTATCAACAAATGATTTACATTAAATATACACTTAAATGTACTAAAGTATATAATACCAATAGGAAGTAAGATCTGGTTCAGCATATTTTTACATTATTTTCATGGAAGCCAACTTATTTATGGAAAATAATAAATATTTTAACAGTTTCTCCACTTAACCTACAGGTCACAATCCCCCATGAACTTGCACTTAGTATGTTGTTATATGTGTAGAAAACATTTACACTAAGCTTAAATGTAACGTATCCCTGCTGCTCCTGACCCTTCTGCCCATTTCCTTGAATAGCGGGATCCAGACCACAAAAACATATATAGAATTACTCTCTCAGTAGAGACATGGAACGGAGAAGGCCAAAGGAAATTCAGAGATCTTTGAAGATTGCTACATAGGAGGTATAACAATCAGATAGTGACACTTAGAGATTAAATAAAAGTCTTTTTATGGATCCTTATTTTTTATTGAGATTTTAGGGTGGTGGTTTATACAACAAGCAATGTGTGTAATGTAATACATCCAGTAAAGGTAGGATATTAAATACAAATGGAAGGATGCTTATTGGCAGATATATCATGATGCCCAGTGCCACCAGCAATATGACATGCATTAAAGTGTAGATGATATTTTACATTCATTGCACGAAGCAATGCACATGCAGATCAGTTGAGCACTTCAGTTCACCTCAGCAAGCAAAGGGAAGTTCCTCTGGTCAGCATGTGTAGAGTGAGAAGTGCTGGAGCACTGACCATATGCTATACACTTCTGTGATGAGTGCAAAGGACTGCATGCAACTCTGTGGTGAGCACAGGCTCTAGTACATGTGAATTACAGCCCACATGCACCATAAATGTATACAAGTACTGTTGTTTATTACCTGTATTATATTGGCTCACCAGGCTGTACTAGATATCAAGATTTTTCTGTCAAGATGCATAGATTTGATTGTTTATCCTGTAACAACCTTAGTCCAATTGGATATTCACTGAAAACAGTGCTAGCAAAGCAATTAATGTTTTTTTATAAATTACTCCTTGTGCTTAGTAACTTTACTATTTAAAAAAACTGGTTGTTGTTATTGGAAGAAACATGAATCCTTTTCAGAACTTGCATCTCAGCACCGCTCTTGGTGCTACAATTCAACATACCAGATGTTTGATTTTTGTACTTCTATGCCTCCCTGTTGGGTTGCCCTATCTCCCTCCTGAGCTCTGTGCTGATAAGAGACACTAAAAAAATGAAATATAGCAAAAGTTGACTCAGTATTACATAAAAGAGAAACAATGACTTTGTTAATTGACAGTTTTATCTTCCTGCAGCAGTTACATAGTTACATAGTATTTGAGGTTGAATAAAGACATAAGTCCATCAAGTCCAACCTATTGCGTGTATGCATTTATGTTTGAGCAGGTGTGTGCGTGTATATGAGTCCATGTGTGATTTTGCTCTTAAGAGTACTTGTACCCCTGAATGTTATGGTCTCCAGGGTAATCATCCAGGAGTTTCTTGAATGATTCCACACTCTTAGATGAAATCACTTCCTGCGGCAGCGAGTTCCAGACCCTAACTACTCTAACTGTGAAGAACCCCCTGCGCCCCGTGTGTAGAAATCTTTTTTCTACTAATTTGTGGTGGTGCCCTCTGCCCTCTCAGTTCAGATAGAGTTTCAGATATCCACACTCAGTCAAGAGACAGGTCCACTTTCACTGGGGTTTACCATCTAATACTGGGCTGAATTTCTACTCTAATAGGGTGGATATACAACGATATAACAGCACACATACCTATCACTGAGAGGTAAAGCTGCACTGCTATAACAACTTAAGTGTTGATATTCAGATTCTTACAAATGCCTGTTTCTGAATGGTTCTCAACAATGCCGAAGCTAGCCGAAGGATCGGCCGAAGCTGCGGCCAGATCCTTTGGCAGCTTCGTGAATAGACCCCTAAGTATTCAGCACTTATCTACACAGTCAGAAATTTGCAAGTTCCAAGTCTACAATCCACCTTCTCCTAGGCCAGCCAAACCATGAAAAAAAAATAGCTTTTAACCCCTTCGTGACGGGAGACGTACAGTGTACGTCCCGTCACAAAGTGGCTATATGACTAGCCACGTACACTGTACGTGCCGAGTTATATTAGCCTCTGTAATGCTGGTAACTGCTGATTCTCAGCAGTTCCAGTCATTAATTAATGCCTCACTATTGAGACATTCATTAATGAAATAGTTAAGCTTTTTTAAAAGCTTCTTTCTTTCATTAATGAAAGAATGAAGCCTTTACATTCAGATACGGGTTCGCTAAATAGCGATCCCGTATCTGACAGCTGAAGATAGCAGAGAGGTAGCAGTGACTCACCTCTCTGCTATTCGTTTTGACAGCTGGAGAGCCTGGCCCGATGTTAAATGATACATTTCAACCACTAGATACAAAATGTATCTCGAGTGAAATGTATCACTTCTGTATCACTTCTGATCGTCTAGGAACGATCAAAGACCTTTAGTGAGATCTGATTCTGACATGCTGTCAGGATCAGTCTCTAAAGTTATTATTAGCTGTTCCTAAGCTTGGAGCAGCCTGATAATAACTAAAAATTTTAAAAAGTTAATTTATTAAGCAGTCATAGTGATTGCTTGATATAAACTGACAAAAAAAAAATATTTTTTTTTTACACTTATTTTTTTTACAAAGTGTAAAAAAAAAAGTGTACACAAAATTAGGAAAAGAAAAATTGTCATTCATTACGGTCTGATTTCAACTATTCAAACTATTTTTGCAGTTTTAATATTTTCCATAAATATTGTAGATGTTTTTCGGGGCTTTTTGAATGTAATGTTCACACAATTTTGATCACACATTTTAGAATGTTGGCAGCCCTGCTATGAGACTTAAAATATGCTAATGACAGGGATCCTATCCCCTGCATAATGTATTTTATAGTTTATACTTTCAGTTTATTTTGTAAAAATAGAAAATACATTAAAAGCTCTCATTATTGCTCATAATTGCATTCAATGTCATGCACATTCATAAAAACACAATAAAGACAGATCACTTTTCAAAGTGAATGTAAATAAGGTAAAACTGTGTAACCTTTAGATACACCTAACTGGGTATTTAAAGTAAACATAGAGTTACCTTATTTAATAATTAACTTTGCAAAGTGAACATACACTTTGCTATGTTGACATTCTCCATTCCTTCAGTAAACCAGCCCTATTGGCACAGTCAGCAAATTTTACACATATTGCTCAGTGTAAAGGTGTCTGCCCAAAAACAGTCATATTCCAGCCATGTTACATGAGACCTGTGCACATCAATGAGAACTGTGGGCAAATTTTTACTAAATTTTCATGTAGCCTTGGATGTCAGAAAGTGTGAATGTTACTGGGAAGATACAAGCATACAAGTGAGTAGCTCAGAAAACCCAGTTATATTGAACACTATAAAACACGCTGTGATGAGCATAAAACCAAATCAATTAAAGTCTAAAAATAGATTTTCATCAATGTGGACAGTCACTAGTCATTATTTTTATTATGAAAAAAACTGAGATGAGCATAAAGGAGTTTCCTCTCATCTTAGATAAGAAACTCTTAGGAAAGCTTAGATTTACTGGGAAAAAATATGTTTTTCTTTTTGGAACATATTCTTGTTTATGTATTATTGTTCTTGAGGTTTGCACTGGAATATCTACAGGCACTAGAAGGCACTGAAGTGCACAAATGAATATGGCATTGCCAGCATAGCTAAAACTCACCAGCACTTGCTGCAAACATAATTTGAAGCTTAATAAAGCCCAATGTCTGGATAACTAACAGCAAATGTAAAACACATCTAGCTGTGGAGATCCTCTTAAAGATAAGACAATCATCTCTTGTCAGATGGAAACTTAAGCTTTACAAATTAGTACAATGTACTAAAAAATTCATTCTGGGTCCATCCATGACAAATAATGAAATGCATTATCCAGACTCAGGGCAGTGCCAAGCTGTCCAGTACTACATGGCTTTCAACAAAAATGCTCAAGATTTAATTAAAAGGCCTCAACTTTGCTGCTGAATAGTTGCTAATGACAATATCATTTTTGAAATTGAAAAGTAACTTCTTCAGTAATTAATTCTCTACAAAACCATAATATTGTCTCCCAAATTAAAGCTGAACTCCTGACAGATAGAGTTTAACAATAAACCAGAGGAGCAACCAACAAAAACATTTATGTGTTTATTTTAAAAAATAAAGGCATATTTATTAAGTAGTTCATGTGACATTCACCAAACCTTCATGGGAGGTGAATCAATAACTATAATTTAAAACACTATATCAGGAAGATGCACCTGGAGTGAGTTTTTAGTGAATGACACATTCACTGTTTTATAAATATACCCCTAAATGTAAATGTATGTAAACTAGTTTAATACATCAATTTGTACTTGATTTCAATCTCTTGCAGGGCTTGTGTTGATGGGATAATTCAATTCGCCTGTAGGTCTATTCAGCTTGCATTTGAGATCAGTTTTAGATACTACTCTGATCATTCAGTGTTCATTGACAGGCATATTTGAACCGCAGTTTCTGACCTTCATTTGACCTACTTCCTAGCTGCATTAACCTGCTTCAAATTGCTTTTGCAGTCCCATTGACTTGTATAGGGGATAAAAAAGCAGTGCTGACACAAACAAAAGCCTGTCGCCACAGACACATAATCCTCTGTATAGCAGCAATCAAACTGGGAAAGGAACGGGCAGCATTGGGAGTCAGTGTGATGAGCCATATTATGGCAAGGAACATACTGACAGGAGCAGATAAATTAAATGGGTTTTGGTGGAGTGCTGCACCCAAAGGTAAGTACAATGTTTTGATCACCAGTATTTAGAGGTGGCTCTCTATCACACAGTGTAGTTGAGAATAGCTTTATTAATCTTGATAATAGATCATTGGTTAAAGCCAAAAAAAATTGGAGAAAATACTGGACAATGAGACAAGCATTAGAATTATAACAGTGTGGGCATCCGTGTGGTGACTGTATTGTCAAGTATTCTCCCCCTAATAATGCTAACATTTAAGTCTTGATGAAGGGTGAGTTGGGAGCTTCCAAAATACGCTAACTTTACTGATCTTTTATCAAGGTTGATCAATCTATGCCAGACTTACTATAAATGTGTATTGCTTTCATTGTCTACTGTTTTTTGGGAGGAGAAAGATGACCTCATTAGTCTGTTGCTGCCCATTCACTGTCCAATCACAGCCTGTGGATGGAGAGGTAACCAGCTTGTGTTGCTTATAGCATTAATAAACCCCTCCTCTTTTTTAATATTAAAGTATTCATGTTTGACTAGCAAACTTATACAACATTTTTTTTAAAGTGTATCTATAGCCAAAATGTTTGTTCCTAGTTTTTTATGTGAATGGGGAAGTAAAGGAACCCCATCTGTTTGTCCTGCTGTACAGGGCTCAATTCAAGGGAAACTAACAGCAACACAGGAGGAAGTAAAAAAAAAATTTAAGTTAAACAGGAGAATGCTAAAACTTCTGCCAGCTTTTTATTGCCTGTTTCCTGTTGCAGATTTTCCCTCACTTCCTGTCTGGTAAAACTGTGTCACCAAAACTGAAAATGAAGAGCAATCCTTCTAATTTGAGCCTTGGATAGCAGTTGGATAACCTGACAGGGATTCTAATCTTTCCCCATTCCATCTCAAAATAGAAAAAAAAAGGTTTTGGCTATAGATACACTTTAAATATGTGTCTTGTCATTTTAATATGTACCCGGTCACTAGTTAATTCCTTCAAAATTGCTTTCTCTGTACCTCCCACAGCTGCTTCCCTGAACTTCCCCAAAAGAGGTTGTACAATCAAATTCCCACATGTATGATCACCCTTTCATTAGTTCATTGTTCAGCTACTAGGTTCAAACATCCAGTTAGATCAGCAAAACAATTTAAAAATTCTCTTGGACAGTACCAGGTGTCTGGAGTAAACACATTTGCATTGGGCTACCAACAACATTATTATTAAAACAAAATGCCAGGTAAAAATGTACTTAACCCTTGCTACCCCAATACTGCCAGGGTTAAGTGCTCATTTTTGTCCAGGTGCTAAAAAAAGTTATATTCACCTGTTCTTCAGAGTCCACTTGCTTTTAGACTATTCCCTGGAGCCTCTCCCCCCCCCACCCCCCCCCCTACGCTGCAGCAATCTAATGATCATTGAGTCATTACATTCTATACATAGTGTATAGGATGTTGAGGATGCTGAGAGACACACCATAGCTGCAGTGGAGGAGGAGACAGCCTTCAGGGACCAAAGTAGCAACCAGCCAGCTCAGCAGTTCAAGTAAGTTTAACTTTTTTTAGCCAAAAACAAGCACTTAACCCTTGCCTTGTAGGGGTAGCCCCACTGCAAGGGTTAAGAACATTTTTGCCTGGAGATTTGCTTTAACCACAGGTCCCCAGGTCTTTTTTCCCTAAATCCTTTGAGTCCCATAGTGGGTTTTTTTATTTTGGTTCAGTTCTGCAAATTATAACTAGTTTTTAGGGACAGACAGGATTTTAATTTGGCATCAGAAACATACTGTACATTTTTATTTCCTTGTGTATTACTGAGAACACATAGTAGGACATTTTTAAAAATGCATTTTCCTCAAAATCTTCCCAGTGCCATTTTAGCACCACCATATATTTACTCCAAAACACAATCAGCTAATCTGTTGATTACAATTTTATCACATTATGCAATTCTTTTTGTAACATAGTGAAATGGTAAATTACTTTAGGAAAGCTGAATTGCTTTTTATTATGCTAAATTGAAATGCAGCAAAAAAAATCCGAGTGTGTAAATTAGTAACATTAAGACAACATCATGTACCTGTAATATATAGATAATAAACAAGTGGGGCTGGCAAGGCACAAATTAGCACAATGGTCTGCAATTGCTAAATATTCAAATGACAATGTGTTAAATTATGTGACCATTTAACACTTGTGCACAAAAAAGCAATGTCATCAGGATCATCAGATATCATAGTTAATTAATTAATTAATTAATCAATTAACTAACTAACAAATTAGTAAATCTGGGAAGGGTTTTTTTTTATTTTGATCCAAACCCCCCATGCAGGTGTGCAGCAACAGATCACTTCTAATAGGGACTACAGTCAGCCAGCAATAGATCTCTATATTAGGGATCTGATGCTGCAGGAAGACACTGGACTGACGTGAAGCAGCTTTGTCCCAGTTTCCATACTAAGAGGAATTGTTGTGACATCACTTTTGATGTTACTGTACTCCCAAAGTAAACTCAGTGCTGAAGCATTGGTTTAACAGTAATCTCATACAAGTGCTCCTATGGAGCATTGTGTAGCAAAATCAGAAACCCAGGAGCTAATTTCAGCTCCCGGGTTTAGTGCTGAATGTCATGAACATCTAGTGGTTCTAGCCTGAATCCAAAACAGAACCTGCAGGAGCCACCAATTCCCAGTGCTGTTTTAAACTGGGGGAAAAAGCTGCTGTCCCAATGCTGTTTTAAAGCAGCACCTAGGACTAAAATGTTAAATCACATCTATAGCTGTAAAGGTGAAAATTACAGGAGGTGTACAAGTGGCCAGTGAAATGATGTACGCACTTGAAGTGTATACATCATATCCACCCTTGCAGTGTTATTTGGGATAACACCTACTGTACTTAATATTTGTTACATGTTCCCATTGACATAACATAACTTTAAAAAAATATATATTTAAACATCGCTGCTTACTTTTTTACATGTTCTTTTCTGAAAACTCCAGGATCCTAATTAGTTCTCTCTTTCTATGTAATGTGTATGATAGTACTGAGGAGCTGTGTTTGCACTAGTTCAACCAGTCTGTACTGTGCTGGAAGATTTCATTTTCAGTTATAAACTTTTTGTCCTAACAAACAGTTAAAGGTCTCAATGCTTGGGGGGTATATTCTATGTTAATGCACTGTCTCTCAGTCTGTCACTCCAGTCTGTCCCCTATCTCCATATAGCCAAGACCTACTGTATGTATAATCCTGCTCCAACAACTGAAAAGGTAAGAAATAGGTTTTTTTACATTATTTTTAGGTATGTTGTGTGAGTGGAAACACATATGAAACATATAGTGGGGTTTCCTCAAATTTGAAAATAAAGGTGAAAATACACTTTAAGCCTTAGATAACACAATTACATCCTGACTCCCTATGTACCATGTTTCTACTCATACAACTATATGACTGTGTTTTGCTCTGTAATTTTTTTGCTATGCTATGCTTTTTGCTCTGTAGTTTTACAATCTGTGATGGTGTACATGAATTGGTGGTCAAATGTATAGACCTTTCCAGGTATGTATTCTGTTTCAAAATCAAAATGCAGATCATGCCAAAAAGTTGAATTTTTTGTAATATATTCATGTTTAATTAGAAAATTAAATGTATTTAATATAATAATTATATTTAATCAAATCTTTTTCTATCATTCTACAGATATTAAAGTAGTTCTTTTTAATTTCAAAGGCCAATATTTCATATAACAGACCTTTTTTGTTTTATGTATAGATGATATGAAAAGAATCGATTATAATGGTCTTTGGAGAAAAAGCAGGTTTTGCCTGTCTTTTATTTTTTATAACATTGTTATATGTATTGATGTTATTAACTTTGATCCAGTTCACAGCACTTATGGGGTATTGGGCAAATGATCTCTTCAATAAAATGCTACAAATGGTCTGTTTTATTATAGTATTCCTGTTAAGGTTACAGAATATATACATAGCAAAGGTTACAAGAAGTACCAGGGGCATATAAGTGGGCATCACAGTAGTCTCAGCTACTGGATACTTCACCTCAAGTACCCTGCACATGGTCAGGTGATCTGTTCTGTGATGTCACATGGCCACTTCTCGTGTCACCAGCAGCTTCCCTGCATTGCTCTTCCATGGTAGATGGAGGGTATCAGCAAAGAGGTATTTAAGGATCGGTATGCAAATGAGAGTAACAAACATATCCATGTTATGCCCCAATAAAAAAAGTTATACCTTGAAGTAATTGGTGGTGCAGCCTATAGGCTGTTCTATAAACTGGAGGTGTGAATGGATGGATCACTTGTAAAACTGTTCACCCAAAAGGATGTGTTGTCTGGAGGGTGTGGGGGGGGTGGGATGATCCCTACCATCCCTTAGTACAGAATAGGCCTGTTATCTGACATATCTAGAATCTAACCACAAGATAAATTATTCTAAGCAACATACATTCATAAAGATGCCACAAGGGTAGGATTTGCAAAAAGAAGTTAATAGGTTTTTTGTATGTTTTTGAAGTATGTTCACGCTGCCCTGCATGGCATTTTGTTTTGAATTTTCAATTAGTTAACAAGTTTAAACGAACAGGAATTTTGTAGATAGGTATAAAACAGTACATGTTAGATTTGTGCCCTATTTCTTCTTCTTGCATTTGTGTCATTAAACATTGTTCCATGAATATCAAGTAAGGTTTACATTTGCTAAATCAAATGCCAAGATGCCAAAGCCAGGTAGCAAAACAAAGCATGGAGAATGTCATATGTGTTACAACTATATTCATATGAGATTTTTTGCGCTAACAATCATAAAACAAGTGTTCCTTCATATTAAAATAAAAACATGTTAAAATAAGATGAAGAGCAGGCAAAAATGTCAAGTTCCACAAGCCAGTTTTCCTGGAGACATTGGTCTGTTAGAACTCTTGCTTTGCTAAAATTTACAGCATTGTTAAAGATTGACTATGGATTGAATGCTTCTTATAGCTGTTATTATGAATTCAATTCAGCATTTTATTGTGTGTTGAATGGAAACACAAAGTCGCTACGATCCCTTATAAATGTCTGATTCAGTTACTCAGCCTATTTGTGTCATTAATACTGAAAAACTAGAATTAGCTTCAAACCTATTTCACTACATATAAAATAAATAAGGGATAGAGTGCTAGTAAATTATAAATGAAAGGCAGAATCACTGCATTGTACAGCATGAGGGAACTGCAGAAAACTGCTATTTCTGAGTAATAAGCTGTGGAAAAAAAGGTGGATTGACACATTCTGGTGAAACTCCTAAATTATTTGACATGGCTGATCTCCATGCTGAATAGTATATAGTGAAGGTTTGTTACATAATACGATCAATCTGCATATTGACAGATCAGCAAAAATATGTTTCTTTATTTAATTGAGAATTTCCTGCATATCCAAGTATCTTTTTTCAGGTAAACAATTTGCATGAATGTCAACTATTTCCATATTATTTTTAGCTTCCTACATTAAAATATGTTATCACTTGTATTTATTGTAAAAGCAACCAAAACTTAAACAAGACAATGGTAAACAGGAAATACAATTCAAAAAAGTAAAATTGAAATATGTGTGTTGTTGTATTTTAGGAGTTTGTGACTAACAAAAGCTGCTACCTGTGCAAAGTACCCTTTCTTATATCATTGATTTTCTTGTAATTTTGCTATATCAAAGTGATAAAACAAAGTTACTAGAGAATCAATTGTTATGTCTTTCATCAAAAAGGGTTTTGCAGATATTACCTTACTTTTATTTTTGCTTGTCATTTTCTTCTTCTGATGTTGTGTGTTTCATTGGTGAGAATTTTGCTGACATGTGTGAACAAAACACTTGTTATACACACTATTAAAACCTGATTGCCTATTAACAGCCATAATATTGTGCTGATTTAGCATAATGGTACCGTATTTAGGAATAAATGTTTTTTAAAAATTGCAAAAGGAAATGCTTGTCATATATTATAATAAATGTCCTGCTTAAAATAATTTACTTGAAAGTAATGATGAAATGTAAAAATGTGAATACATTCTTCAAGCATGTTTATTAAATATTTGAAATAATAGTAATAATAATAATAATAACACAACTGGTAATAATTATCAACTGATTAATGTTTATTGAATTATTATTTTTGTATTACATTTATTTACTTATTTATTATTATTATTATTAT
>NW_017306717.1:578738-593219 GCF_000935625.1 Nanorana parkeri | reverse complement strand
ATAATATATTTACTGCATGCAGATAGTTTGTGTGTTTTTCATAATTTCTTTTAAAACCTTTTTAAATAATATGAAAATACTTTCTTGGTATAACTTAAATCTTTTCCTATTATTTCTTTTGTGCATGTACAAAAATGTAAAACATTTATTGAAATAATTTGTTGTATTGCCTCAGAACAAAAAGAACATTTTAGTGCTTCAATCTTAAAAATATGTGGCATTCTAGGAAGCTTTACTTGCATTAGAGTTTGTAATATATATGTGCTTCTAATTATTTTAATAATAAATAAGAAGACTTTAAAATGCCTTTTTTATTAAAAAAAAAAAACTTTCCATTTTTCATGGTTAAAATAAGCTGTCAGTGTCCAGCCAGTGTGTCCTGGCTAAAGTGTGTGTAAGACGGCACTTGTTCCACATCATGATACTTACAACCCTGCACAAAGACTACTGTGAACAAAAAGAGCCAGTGTTTAACAGGATAATTCTTACATTCATTCGTATTTCTATTTTCTACTTCCTATGCTTTTTTTGTCAGTGACAAGTTTTTTTTTTCTCTTGCTATCCTTTCTTCCCCTTTCTGTTTTACAACCATGCTTTGTTACCCACAAAAAATGTCTGGAGTTTCCTGAAAAAGAACCAGTAAAAAGGGGAGTGGGGCAGCAATGCTGAGCATGCATGCAGAACATCCCAATCTGTTTTTGTGCATTGAGTTGGTGAGGGGGCAGCAGGGAACATGCAGCTAGTCTTATTTGGATAATAGGAGGTTGGACAGCTGGGGACCCACAACAAAAGATTCACTCTTCTGCCAGTTCTGTTTACTTAGTGTTGTTTCTGACCCCTGTGTAAGGCTTGCTTCTAATACATATGCTTATCAAACCATTATAATTAGCTTTCCTTTTTTAACAGTTTACACCATTCCTGCATTGATACAAAACAAATAACTGACTTAACGATATTACAGCTTATGTTTTCTCTAGCTCTAACAATAATGCTAAATGTTACTAATAGTAGTGATCACAAAAGTATTATTTTCAGATAAATATATGTGTAAAATGTTTCAGTATGTTGCATATGTTTTGTATATTCATACTGGTGAGTGATGAAAAAAATAAAGGTTTATTAATCAAATGAAGATGGTGAATTATATTTTCAGTTATCTAAGGGAAGCAAATTGTATACAAGCTAAGCAAATCTATGCTTACTTCTTGTAACCGTCAAGTTGTGGGGGGAAAAATCTAACTAGAGGGTCATTTACTAATGGTGATGGGTTTTACGCTGGCTGAGTCAATCTGTAGTAATCTTTAACAGCCATTTGAAGTACGAAAAAAAACTATATTCTATACCAGTGGTTTATGTCAGCATAGCTTTTTGTATTTATCATGGTGTAGTTAGGAAAACTGTATTTCATTTTCCTTTAAAGAAAATTTGTAACATATGAAGTAAGATCACAACATTGTAAAGCAGAATAGGACGGTGTAGAACTTACATTGCCATTATAAAATGTGCAGATCAAATTAGATGTTTGGCATTTTTATTGAAATCTCAATTTTTGGTGCACAAAGCTACATGTAACGGAGTGTTCTTGATGCTTCTTTAGTGTGGGACTAGATAATACTATTCACAGTTTTCATAATAGTATTCATAATTTTTAGTGTTGCAGCATAAAATTAACCTTGTCTCTTTTTGTGATCTAAATAGTTAATTCCTCTATGTACCAGTATTAGTTAATTCCTCTATGTACTTTTTGTGAAATAGACCAATAAATATACATTATTGGTCTATTTCACAACAAAGTTTCAACATAACAGATGCAGAGGATCTGTATTTCTCTGGAAGAACAATGTGACAGACTCCATGGAATGGTTTGGGGAGTAAAAATCAAGAATTGTATTAAATAATTTTTATATGTGATGGATATTCTTTATAATAAACTCTTTTAATGAATGTAAGATATCTTCGCTGCAAATGTTTCTTTCTTTTGCCGTAGGTTTGAAAGCATTTCTCACTGATTGAGATCAAGCCTTAATGCATCATAAGTGTTGCTCATAATTTGGATTTTGATGAGCAAGTGTGAAAATTAGTGCAATCTTGTTTAAATCCCAATCTAACTCAGTCAGCTCTAGTTCTCATTTCCTTTCAAAGGTATGGCAGATCACATTTTTGTAGAGCATACTGAAACATGGCAGAGTCACTGTTACTTTTGAATTTAATTGAGCCATTGTCAAATCTGCAAAGGGAAATTAATTGTCCTGCAGCCTTTTAGCCTTTTAGATCTCCCACACTTTTCTTGCAGAAAGTTGTAGTTGAAGCTAATAACACTGCTCTGTGCTTGACCACTGCTGCTAAATTTTAAATATGGCCACAACCATAGTAAATGTTTTATTACA
Source organism: Nanorana parkeri (assembly GCF_000935625.1). Lineage (NCBI taxonomy): Eukaryota > Metazoa > Chordata > Amphibia > Anura > Dicroglossidae > Nanorana > Nanorana parkeri. The sequence goes on along the minus strand of NW_017306717.1, from coordinate 590,832 downwards.
TTGTAGCTTTAATCCTGGCACTGAAAATAATGGTCAAAAACATGTTAATTTATACAATTTCATCAGAAAGAATACAAAAATAATTATTGGGGCAATATTTTTAAAGCAACTGTGATTATACTAAAGCATGGAAATTGATTTTATAAAGCTCAGGCACTTATATATCAGACCATTCTGAAGGTAAAGCTCTGAAATTTCATTGTACTGTTGAAACGTACCGATCCCTTATACTTTCTACACAGTCCCATTGGCCAGTGAAGGAGTTTATCATACTGTATATGTGGGAGTAGTGGCAAAACAATGTTAAAGTGTTGGAGTTTTTCCCAGCAGATATTGGAATTTAGAGGGTGATGGCAGGGAAACTTTAGGCTGCTGCAGGTCAGTGCGGGCACCTGTATGTGCTTGCACTGTATACTTGACAGCAGTTTCCTTATTTTAGTATAACAGAGTTGTTTTAAAAGAAAAAACGCAGTAACAGTATAAATTAGACAGTTAGGATAAATAATAGAGAAAATACTGGCTGTTCTTAAAAAGACTCTATCACAAATTTTATAAGATGAATTTTAGCAATACACACAAAGCAAGGAATTAATAAACGCATGTCCCTCTGCCCGCACTGCAGAACTCTGCTGGGTAAAAGAGAGCAGCTTGCTGAAAGATCTTTAGCATCGACCACACTTCCTGAAGTGTCAAATGTCTGCTTCCCCCACTGTGCATTATGGTTCCCACCACCAGCCCCTATATCAGTCTCGTGCCCTGTTTCGATGTAGAGGTTGGCAGATAAAACTCACAGAGTGCAGTGGGGTATGCCAGCATCTAACACTCCCGGATGTATGCAAGATTGTGCAGATATGTCAGCAAGTATGGTTTGATACATAAATGTAATTATAGCAGATTACGTTGTATTCTGTGTATTCTGTGTAAATGTCATGTTTTCCCTTTTTAATTTGCCACCGGCTCTGCCCCACGCTGTGACGCCGAAAACGAAACTAAAAGCCGAATGCCGTCATCGGCCGGCTGCTTACAGCAGAGTACACCGCGGGCTCGCAGGTACAAGGTAAATCACACTTTTGTGCAATCCCGAGTGTGGCTCGGGGTTACCGCTTTTGGTACTGAAAATTAACCCCAAGCCACACTCGGGAATACCGCCAGGGAGGTTAAAGTAGAATTAATGTCTCCATTTGTTTGTATATATCTACTGCTTTCTAGCAGTAGATATATGCAAAAATCTAAAAAAAAATGTAAAAGTTGTCAAATAGACAAGTACTTACCTGTGGTTGCGCCGCTCACTCCTGGCTGCAGAACACATCTTTCAAATGGCCAGTGCAGGAGGAAGTGTAGGTGGGCACATGCACAGTAGAGATCTCCGGAGGGGAGAGTAGGAGAGACTCAGGGGTTGATTTACTAACCTTATAAACACACCACAAACATGTATACACCTCTGTAGTGTGTTCCCTCCCAGAATGATCTATGGGTGGAATCTAAACACCTTTGTAGTGTGTACACACCCAGCAGGTGTGTTGTGCAAAGCCAAGAATGAATTGCAATGTGATGTTGTGTAAATTAGCTCTATGTTGTGTTGCTTGCGTTGATGAATGCAGGAATGTAAATGCATGAGCTAACCATTTTTGTCTAAACTGTGAAGCAGCATTATATATGCATCATGTGCATGATTTTTCCATATATGGCATTAGTGGAAATATGCTTTTAGAGACTTTTTGGTTGATAAATACGTTTTACGTGCAAGTTAACCCTAAAATTTGAGTTGATATAAGAGTTTTTAAAGTAACTATTTTTTGTTAAAAAAAGGAAATTGAAGCTATGCCTGCAGAGAAAAGGTTTAATACTTTACCCTCCTACTCCTAGACTTGCTAAACAATCTTCTGCATCCAACCCTTCCAGAAGTATCACTTGTTTGCAAGCTCTCTGTGGTTTTTATTACATGACCTCCACTTTACAGGTCACAGTAGTGCTGTAGAGTATGGAGAAAGGAACAACAGTGCACAGCGGGGTACCAGGCATCCAACACACCTGGAAGTGTGTCAGATGCTTGGAATTCTTCACTAGAAATATCCCTGGAAGACAGTGGAGTTCAGAGGCACAGCCAAGTACTAAAAATTTTCTATTGAAAACAGTGACAGAATTGGTTTACTAACTTTTGCAGGTTTATATGCTAATTATTCACATTCTTGGCTAAATATTTTTGTCCTAAAGATGGTTTAATAGGGACTTATATTTTCTTACTAGCAATTAACTTCCTGCCTACAGAAAAATCTTCACTTAACACTGGTAAACTTAAAGTCAATTCGCCCCCTCCAAATACTGCTATAATGACATATCCTATTTTTTCCTGTAGTTTCCAGCAGTCCCTCCAGTGCTGGTGCCGGTCTCTGATCCAGCGCTTACTGCTGTGTCTTCTCTGTCCCACGCAGTCTTTGAATTACCTGATGTCTCCCCTTTTCTCTCTCTACTGAAAATGCGCCCACCCCATGATCCGTCATGGCCACTCGAGATTCTTCAGATCTTCGGATGGGAGCGAGCGGCGGAGACACAGATAAGTAATAATGTTTTTGGTAACTTTGTTTATATTTTTGCATATATCCACTGCTTGCTAGCAGTAGATACATGCAACAAAATTAAGGTTTAATTCTACTTTAAAATAGATGGTAGGAGGGAACAGAAAACTCCACAAAGTTTACTAAAAAGATGAATGTTTCTGTTTCTTATAAAACATATACTGTATGTGAATGGTTAAAATACTATTTATACATAAAGTAAGATATTGCTTAAAGCAAAACTCCAGGCACACCGCTAAGCAAAGTTGATATTTTTATGTTTACTGTTTACCATCTAAAAGGTCTGTAGTTCTGTACAGCTAATTTTGTGATTTCCTTTAATATTTCACAATACCAGCCAGAAAAGTGAAATGTGTTGTTTCTAACTAACCAATTCATCTTCCAGGTTCAGCCATTCAGCTTCCTATGCTACCTCTCTGCCCCAGGCCTTCTCACTGGACAGTGAATAAGCATCACCACCTCTGTCTAGTGGGCAGAGGCTGAACCTGGGAGCAAAAAAGATGGTCCAGCAAGATTAGTGCCAGAGACTAGAAGAATGATCCTACTGACTCACAGACTCTTATGTGTATCACAAGAATGGATAGCCAAAATTACAAGTTATTTCACAGTGTATTTATCTGTTTGCCTGGAGTTTAACTTTAACTGGGTCAGCTCTATGCCATTTTGGGACACCAGCCTCTTACAAAGCCCAGTCTGGCTATATGAAAAAAAAACCTGAAAACAAGCTTACATGTATGCTACTCCATCCTGATATATTTCTCTTTCCATCACATTCATCTTTTTTACCTACCATTCTGTTATGAGCATCTAGTATGTTACAGAAGTTTCCTTTTCCATACATAACAAGTAAACTGTGAATGTTACAGTTTTAATTTGTGGCACTTGCAAAATTCCTAATTTATTGTTTTTTTTTAGTATGGTTTAACTTTTACATTTTAAACCCTGGACTACAATCTCAAAAGCTTTTTTTGAGATATATGACAATCTTTTTCAGAATTTGCTGTGGCTCCCATACTCTAAACAAATGTCTGCTACAATTATATATGATCATGCCACCCCTCTGTACAGTAGGAAGTCCAGCATTCACATTATAAACCCATCATTTTAAACACCGCTCTCCTCTACAGATATATGGAATACAAGATGACACGCATAAACCACTTCCACAACTAATCATTATATGGCTAATGTCATCATTTCAGCCTAAGGAACCTCCACTCCCCAGGTATTGTTAAACCACAAGTCCCAGCATGCTCTGCCATCCTTCCTTGTAATGAGGGGAGCAATAATGGATATTCTAGGTCACTGTTACATCACAACAGCAATTTGCAGAGCTTTAACATCCCTTGCTGTCTGAAGCTGATAACCATCAATTAGACCTTACTAAACATCAGAATCTCAAGGTAATACATGCTGCGTGTAAGTCAACTCAATAGATGTTGAACCATGAAAGTTGGAACAAAGTCAACAAATTCAAGCCCAGGTGTTGCTAAATGCAATTACAGACTCTAAAGCATCTAAGTACAATCCCCAACTTCCATACTTTACCTAAACTTCCCAGATTAGTAAGAAAATGTATGTTTTTCTTTATTGAGTACAATGGTTTTTAAGCATCAGAGCTGTCTGAAAGTAAACTATTAATGCACATCCAATGTTTATAGCAACTCAGATAAAAAGATAATTTTATTATTTTAAGGAAACAGACCTGGTCTGCAATGTTTAGATGACATGGGCTTGATTCACTAAAGGAAAATAGGCTGTTCACTTTCGAAGGGAATTTGCACATTGCAGGGGAAGTTTCCCCTTAGTTTAGAGAATGACATGAAGCTTTGCTGGCTTTCATCATCCAATCATTTGCAAGCATAAATTTCTTTTTTTAAATTTTCCTTGCACATGATTGGATGATGGAAGTCAGCAGACCCTCACCTCATTCACCAAGCTTAGAGGAAACTTCCCCTGCAAAGTGCAAATTCCCTTGAAACCAACCCCATGTGTGTATAACTACTTGTATAGCCCTTACAAATGAGTCCAGAGAAGTAACAAAAAGTCCTTTAAGTGGCTTAAATGTGAAGGGAAAATTATCAGATTATCCTGAAAAAAATGATCAAAATAAAATATTGTGAGACTAGTGTTCCTCTTTAGAGAAGCATGTCACAAAGTTCAGAGGGATTACCTATTGCTCTTTGCTAATTCAGCAGACATTCCTTGGCACTGTGCATTACTTACAATGTGAAGCTATGAAAACAGGGCTTTTAGATCTAAGCAAGAAGTGCTGTTTTTGGTAATGATCATTCAAATTCCCAATAATGTACATATAGTCAGTCATATAGTCAGTTGTAGGTTAATTAGTGTTAGCAATTGTGCTAAAGGTTAGGATAGGTTTAGGTTTAAGATTTTGGTCAGGAGCTAGGCCAGGTTACTAGGTGAATAAAGGTAAAGGGTAAGGAGCTTTTGTCATATTAGGTGATTTCAGGTTAAGTTTCAAGGTTAAGTGTGTGAGTTAGAATAAGTGTTAGGAACCAATTAGGTTTATAAAAAGCTTTCAGGTTAAATGTTAGGGTTCAGGTTTAAGACATAACTACAAAAATGTATATTAACGCAATAACAAAAATATGGAATAGCAAGCATGTAAAAAAGTCCTAGCAAAAATAATTTTAAGAAAAATACTGCAGCTAAAGCTCCAAATCTGTTCTAACTGAAAATACACTCTTCTTTCCCTTTAAGTGTGATGCAAAGAACCAACATGCCAGCAACAAAAACTAAAATGTAATCATTTCAAAATAAATTACAGATCTGTATTGTTTGTGTTCATTTAGATTAATAAATAGGATTGGATAGATTATGGTTACACAGGATGTTGTAAATATTTTCTTTATAATTAGGTATTTATGATTACATTGAACTCAGAAACTAAAAGAAGTCATTTTTCTCCAAATACTGGTCTTTTGGCTTCCTAACGTAGCTGGAAGATTAGAACTCTTTAGAGCATTATGGGGCAAGTACCATCACTTGTAAATTGTTTTGTCCTAGATGTCCTGAGAAACATGCACTTTTTATCCTCTTTTTGTAAAATAAATGTGACGTGGGTCCCATGCTTTTTAACCTATTCATTAATGATATAGGGGAGGGAGTGAGAAGTCATATCTCAGTGTTTGCTGATGATACGAAAATTGGGAGGGTAGTAGACACAGATTTAGACATTATAACATTACAGGAGGACCTGGAGAAAATCGGGGAGTGGGCAACTGTTTGGCAGATGAAGTTCAATGTCGATAAATGTAAGGTAATGCACCTAGGAGCTAAAAATAGGCAAATGGACTATACACTCATGGGTATGAAACTAGGGAAGTCGGAAATAGAGAAGGATTTAGGGGTCATTATAGACCGCAGAATGAAGAACAGCTCGCAGTGCCCGGCTGCTGTAAGCAAAGCTAGCAGAGTCCTGTCTTGCATTAAGAAGGGAATATATTGCAGGGACAAGTCTATAATTTTGCCTCTTTATAGATCACTGGTTCGGATACATCTGGGGTATGCGGTCCAGTTTTGGTCTCCAATACTCAGAAAGGATGTCCTTGAACTGGAAAAAGTCCAGAAGAGGGCAACCAAACTCATTAAGGGATTCGAGGATCTGAACTATGAAACAAGGTTGTTAAAATTAAATATGTTCTCATTGGAGGTTATGAGATTAAGGGGGGGACGTGATTTTTATGTATAAACTATTCAAGGGTGACAACCTCAGTAACAAACTGTTTACGGTCAGCTCTGTAACAAAGACCAGAGGGCACAGCCTAAAATTGGTGGGGAAAAAAATTCACCACAGTTAGAGCGGTTAAGGTCTGGAACTCGCTGCCACAGGAAGTGGTTTCAGCTGATAGTGTGGAATCATTCAAGAGACTCCTGGACGAGTTCCTGGGAGACCAGAACATTCAGGGGTACAGGTATAGCTAAGAGAAAAATCACACATGGACTCATATACACGCACAAATCAGCTCATAAATGCATACACACAATAGGTTGGACTTGATGGACTTATGTCTTTATTCAACCTCAAATACTATGTAACTATGTAACTAGGTAACTATGAACAATAAATGTGCACGTTAACTATGGAAAAGGGGTTTCCAAATGTCTATACATTAGGAAACAATGTCCCATCAATATGACCAACTTTGGCATTGATATCAGACCAATGTTTTGTCATGTGACTCATTGGCATTATAAATTAACAAAGCTTTTTTCTTGCCAGTTTACAATATTATATATACAGTTTTTCTGTCTGCACAGTGACACGAATGTGAATGAAAAATTTAATTTTAGAACTTGCTGAAAACACATGACATACCATATATACATGTAGAAGGTAATCTATCAATCTTTTATCAAATGTGCCATTAATATTAAATGGTTTTTACATCTGTAATCATTTTGATATTCAGTCAATAATGGATATAATTAGCCTATGCTGGACTTGGAGTTCAATGTAGCACTGTATTATGAAGCACACATGCCATCTAATGTTGCTATAGGTTTATGGAGACTTGGCAGGTCAAAGGAGTGCAAGGAAACCATCAGTTCCCATTCCTAATCATTTCTATGCACAAACCTTTTGTAGCTTATTTAGACAAAGAAGGATGTTTTCTGCAAGATCTAAGCAGGGAAAATTGAAATCTACTTTCTATGGGATACTCTACTTTACCTACCACTATTGCCCATTGCTATACTTTTTGATAAACACAATTTTCATGTGTGTAAAAAGCAACTTTCCATAGGAAATCTGTAATCTGTATCTATGGAAAGAATGTCTACATACAACAGTCACTGCATTCTATAGAGCAGGTTGTGCCCACTTTCATTCATTACTGTTAGTAGAATTTGTATGCATGGCCCCCCAATAGGCACAATGATTACTTCCAGAGCCTGTGCAGGGATAGGTGAACAAGATGAGTAATACATACTGCTTACAAAAGTTGATGGTTTCACTGGCTTGAAATCACCACTGTCAAATTTTGTACAGTTAGGAAATTTGCCATAAAAATGCACACAACCAACACATGTTGATAAGTGATGTGTGATTACGAGCTGACTGCTGTATTTATAAATCTGTTAAGGAACAGGAAGTCTTAAGATGTTTAGAGCACATTTTAAGTAAGGTGCATGTGTTTAAACCTATGCTTCTTTCGTCAGCTTAGAGGAAACATTTATTTCTCTTTTACCCTGTTGGGACTTTAAGTTGAACACAGGTTAACTGAACTTTTGTAAAACCTATGCCCTTCAGTAAATCATTCCCAAGAAATGAAACAGATGTGTGTTAAAAGTAGTTTGGAAGCAACTCTGATATGTTTTGACCTTAAAAATTCTAAATAGAAAGGTCATGCTTTACATGACCTACATCTATACATGTGCTTCTGTTCAAAACATGTTAAAATCCAACTGATATCAGTTTGGTGCTACGCCTGACAAGCTGAATCATGTGCTTGCTTCCTTTTGTGATGGCTGTAGATGGACAGATATTTTACTGAGAACCATGGGAAGCCAGATATTTCCAATGTTTAAAACATTCTTTAAAGAAACAGTATATTGTGGGGATATATCAAATTATAATCTGAGCTTTGCACATATTTTCCTTCTATTAAAGAAATAATATTATTGCCTGAACAGCAATGAACAGATTACTAGGCAAAACACTTTGAGCAACACCTACAAACATTAGAAAGCAGGAAGCCATAAGTGAATGAGCTGGATGCTTAGCAATCTATTGAAAGATCTTCTAGATCTACAATTATGGAAGTTCACATTGAGCATTCTTGCATGTTTGTGTGTACAGAGGAGGAAGAGGTTACAATGCAGGTGCCGGCCTTTTTCTAAGCAAAAAATTAATATAGTACACAAGCTTTACCAGAGAACATCAACCAGAGTCATTAAACTGCCTACAAACATATAAACATTATTTGATCATACTATACTCTTTAAAGTCTAGCGGCATCTTAAAGTGAATATGTGCATTGCCTAAGCAGGGCAAAGTGACTAGTTAATTTTACTGGCAACAAAATGCAAAAAAAATCCCCAGCACACTTACTAGCTAGTCAGCACAAAAACAGTGGAAATCGTTTCAACTATTTGTATTAAAAAACAGAGGTTTTCATTGCATCCTTTTGTAAATATTCGTAACGCCCTACTGCAATGTAAAGACACCTCTGCAAAGTGTGATCTCAAACTCCAGTCTAACAGAGCTTCCTTCTTAGGACATAAAGGATTGAATAAACTGAGAGCATATATGCCTTGGAGGCCTATTCCTCCTTAATGGTGCAGGAACACACCAGAAGCCTGGACTGGTTTAATGGTATCTAAAGACCTTCAGTGTCTATCTGCACCAAATCCAACAAAGTAAAAATGGCAACCACTCCTTCAAGGCATACATGTTCCCAAATAATTCATGCTATGCATGTTCCAAGATGGGAGCTGCGCTAGACTAAAATTAGGAACCACACTTTGCAGAAGTTCTGTCGTGTGGCTATGTGGCTTCACATATAATTGCAAATGTATACAACTAAAACATATGTGAAACTATTTTGAATAGCTGGTATGTGTGCTGGGGATTTTTTTGTATTGTATTGTTCTTTGAACTGCCCTGTCCATGTGCATCTTCTATTTACATGGCATAAATTGATCTGAGAGGTTCATATTTTGACTTCATGTTAGTGGCAGCCCCAACACTTATCTGCCCTTCATTCTTAGTCCACTCCATTTCACTACCATGAGTAAAGAAAAATACCCAGTTCTTCCAGGTAGAAGGGACATGTGACTCACTTCTCTTCCAAGTGACAGTGTTGGTGCTTGGTGATTGGCCATTCAGATAACCCAGTGCTGTCAAATAGCTGTAGGGACAGAGCTCTCTGTGTCACAGCTTACATAAGACTATGAGGGTTATTCACGAAGGGCTCCCGCAGTCGAAGCGAGCCGTAGGATTAGCCGAAGGTTCGGCTTAATCCTTCGGCTCCTTAGTGAATAACCCTCTATATCTCTTTGTTCCCATATTTGAAAGGATTAACTGGTGGGACTGCTGTTAAAGAGAACTTATAACTGGAATTTTGGAATGTTTATTTCATTTTGTTATGGTTACTGGTGTCAAGTTAACATTCGTTTTCAACTGGTGTGAGGGCAAAAAAAGGAACAGGACCCTTCTTATCTTGATGAACAAAATTCTAACTGTGAATGGGATTTTTATTCAGGAAAAATTGTACATTATGTAATTTGCTAGGCCTTAGAGAAATCTGTCTAATACATCAGGGATTCCATTCAAGTAGCCATTCTAGATTACATTTTTAAGAAAAATTAATTGACTCAATGATAGCAAGATCGAATGTTTTGGTGAATGATTTTGAACAACATTCTGTGTATGGCCAGCTTATTGCTGTGCCCTGAAAATACTTCAGCTGCTGACCGGCTAATACCTAATTTGTGTTTGAGTGAAATTGTTCGATTTTTATTTAATAAATATAAACATTTTTATTTCCCTAGAATGTTGCACCCTTTTTTTCTTATTTTGTATAGTCATTTGTGGACTTTACTTATCTGTTTTGATGAGCTGCAAAGCCTGTTATTATTTCTGTTGTTGCTGCTATTTCTCAAAGTTAACATTACCGGTGAAACTATTCCCTTGATTTTGGATTAGGATTTATTGAATTTAAGTGTATCTATTAATTATATATTACCTGGGCAGAGTTTAAACATGTATACTTTATTGTTTCAAATGTAATTTTAATATATTGCAACATTCTCCAAATAACATCAATGGTTACCAAACTTGTAAAAGATATTATGTGATATATTGTATAAAATTGCCATGTGGGCTGTTATAAAATCAACAAAAGGTGATAAGGAGCATATTTCCTGCCTTAAATCTACTATGCAGAGCAAATAGGTTGAATGGGCAGCTCCTGTGCATTTAGTGGAGAAAGGCACTTAGTTAGTTAAGCTATCTCTAGTTTGAAATAAGGTGTTGATAAAAAAAATATTACAGAAGAAGTGGAAATTCTAGACATAAACACTTGGGACCCTCAACCTCACTGGTATCAATGGGGAATATAGCCTGGCATTATTGTTGATTAAAAGTGGAACTTTACCCATATCTTTTAAAATAACAAGAAACACACCTTTAGAAATGTTCAGTAATGACAATCTACAAACACATACTTCTAGATAATTCCCAGCTTTGTATTATTTGCATACCTTATTTCTCCTTTCTTTCCCAGTCTTCTGACAGTGGCCATGTTTACTAAGGGCAAATTACTATCTCTCTTTTAAATCCTGGATTTCTGGTATGTGACTAGACATGTGACTAGGACATGTGGCCATGCACATCATCTTAGGGGAGGAAAATGCCTTTCCCTGGGATCTACTGAGATTACAGATGAGATTTCCCAGCAATGCTCTGCTGATGACAAGACAATCCCAGTGTGCATTGCGTTGGCAAACTGAAGTAATTCGCACTTTCAAAGCAGGAAGTGAATTCTCTGCAAGTGTAAGTATTTCAAAATCACAGCATTTTACACCTGATATGTCTATGTTATTATTAATCATCATACATAGAGGGATACATTGTTAGAATTTGATTTTTGAGTGTAAAGGTCCGCTTTAAGGTTGTAGAGGCTATGGTCAAACTCTTTCACATGCTTGTCATGTGACTGAACTGTTCTGTATGACTTTTGTTATAAACAAAAATATCAGGCTAAAGTAGGGGACATTGGAGATTACGGACCTATGTATTTGCTGTCATACATGGAAAGCTTACAAAATCATTATCAAAGTATTTAATAAATAACCCTTTAAATATATATTGTTCATATTTGTTTTAATTTTAAATGGAGCGCAGTGGCACAGGAAAGGGTATCACAGAGGTCAAACTATAGCCAGAGGAGCCTAGGGGAGCCATGGCTTGTATTGGCTACTACCAAAAAATAGTAATGAAGTTATCAGTCAAAATAAGCAACTACAGACTTAATTATGTTATTATATTACATTTAATAACAACAGATTCAGTGCAAATGACTCTTTACTTGTTTACTTAATGCACCCAAAATGAACTGATAAAAAGTATTTTATCAGTTAACCAAGAGCAAATTAATTTATTCAGTAGATCTGCAATCCAGGACCAATGCTACTGAAGATGACTTTACCTTGGTACTGGAGCTTCCACATTGACTGTTGTGCCTAGGAACGCCAGTGAAACTGCAATGTGTTCATACTGTCATTTCTTTTTCTTCCTCACAGGTAAGATGTATCCTATGTTTGACAGCTGAATATCTTTAAATAATTGTTAAACTCAACTTTCCAAGTACCCTTCACTGGGCATGTTTTTAAGAGTTACCACAGGTGAACAGCAAAAACAAATATGCATGAAACAAAGGTAAACTATAATGGTTTGGAGTTGATTTGTTTTACATTTTTAAACTGATGTTTTATATTGTATTATTATTTATAAAAAAAGTATTTAAAAAATAAAAATAAAATATGATAGA
>NW_017306717.1:571290-577991 GCF_000935625.1 Nanorana parkeri | reverse complement strand
CAGCAGAAGTTTCTCCTTTTGAGACTGGTACTCTCAAACTGAAATGCCATACAAAGCTGTCTAGAACAGGAAGGGAGGCAGGACTACAGCAATCTATGCCATTTTGAGCTTCACCTGTTATGCTCTTTAAATAGCAGGCTTTTTCAGCAAAGCACTTATGGTTAGCCTAGTAAATAGGTGAAAAGGACTCTAAAGCTTCACCTGCTCGCTGGAAATATAAAGTATTTTTTTTTTAATATTTCATTATAACCTAAAAAAAAATTAATACTTTTTATTACCAAACATAATTACGCAATATAAAATATGTATAATAAAGCACAACATATTTCCTTACTTCTCTTATACAACGTTAATTCACCCCAGTAAGTGTCCTGTAATGTTTCTTTCTATTAGGGAATGATAATCACAGACAACAGATAACTTCGGATAACCTGTTGTAGCAGAATATACAAAAATCTACATATGAAATATGGTCTATTCACTCAGCTGCCGTAGGCTGCCGTAGACCGGCTTAAAGCGAAGTGAGCCTCCTGAGTCTCCCGCTCTGGAGATCGGTGTCCCTGGTTAGCAGGAAACCAGGGACGCTGATCTCTCTGCAAGTGACCGGAGCCAGCCGTAAGATCACGGCTGGCTCCGCCCAGCTGTCAGAAGCAGGCTATCGGCCGGCCGCTCGGCCAGCTTCGGCTTTCAGCGCGGCTCAGCCAAGCCGAGGCATATGCCTTCGGCTCAACTGAGCCGCTCGGCTAAGTCCGTGAGCTGTATGGGATATTGTGAATAGCCTGTACAGCAGCCCTTCGGTTCTACTGAACCGAAGGGGTCCTGGGGCTGAAGCTAGCCGAAGGATCAGCCGAGGCTACGGCTAGATCCTTCGGCTGCTTCGTGAATAGACCCCATAGTCATCAAAATATAGAATAGCAAGCTGGCAAACAAAGAAAGTTCCCTAAAAAATAATTTTCAGATAAAAGTTACAAATGCGATAACTAAAACCCAATGAATACATTATAGTTTGTGTTTAAGTAAACCTATATCTATATATGATATAATGTAGGTTAAAGCAATACAATGCACCTAGATTAGATGCTAAATAATGCACTGCTGCACAGAGCCGGTAATTTGCCCCAGATGAAGCTGTACAAAGGGATCTGTTATACCATAGCTGGAGCAAATGCATTCTTTCTGCTGATCTACATTGCTGTGCACCATGTAGCATTTCATGCTTCTCAAATCCCATGTACTTAAGTCTTTATATTGTTGTTTATAGAATATTAAAGACTTTGTGGGTGATTTACAGAAGAAGTACATTTTTTACTGAGCCAAGTAAAAACACGTGTTCACTATGAACATTCACTCACATGCAGAACAATTTAAGAAATTGACATTTTCTTTTTATATACTGGGGTGACTAGTTGTTACAACTTCACTGAGCTAAGTGAAACCCCTGATGTGTCACCTGCGAACCAACATTTTAACATTCAGATTTTTATTAAGTAGATGTAGCACCATCACTCAGTGTCATGATTTATGTTAAAATGTAATAAAACATTTACATTCATGGAGTTGCCATGTTGGCCAAGTCTTTGCCGATGTGCGGAAAACTGTTAGTGCCACAACTATGAATTCTACTGCTCACTACTTAGCAATGGCAGTGTTTAAAAATGTAATGGCGCCTTATGTTTGGTCTCCAGAAACCTGGAACTGAGCCTTTTGGTGTGCTGATACCAGCCCTAAATTATATTGTAAGCACCTGTCGCCTCAACTACCAACTATACAACAATTAGCTTCACCCTCAACAATTAAAGAATGTCTGAAGTCAAAAACAAAATATGTAATATATTTCGGATTATGAGCCCTTTGATGTGGTGGCTACATTTGTTTTTTTTTAGGCTAAGCAGATTTTTCACAAGTAAAGAAAAAATACCAGTTGATCTCTCCAGAACTCCAATGATTGTAAGTTCTTGTGCACTGAAGTGATAACGCGAACAATGCAAACAATCAGCCGTCTCAGCTATTTTATTGAGATGAGAAGATGGGGAGCAGTTTGTAGTCCAAATCAGGAGATCCGTCTACAGTGACAGCACTACTCCCATCTAAGATACAGTAGACTGAGAAAGTGTTTTTTGCACTAGAACAGGATGCGTGTTACTGACAATATGAAAATATTGGTAAAAATTTATGAAAAAAGAAGATAAACTGTAATATATTGATTTTTGTATTGTGTTTAGATATGCTTTAACCTTCCAACCTTAATACTTAAAGTGACATTAAAGTCAAAAAAAAATTTCCCTCCCCCCAATGTTAGTGTCAGCAATTACCTTAAATGATCTCTTAATCCGCTCTTCTTCTTCTTTCCTGTCCTTTTCAGCCTTCTCACCGGCGCTGCTGCGGGTCTCCGATCCAGCGCTATCTCCTCTGTGCTTGCTGTCCCACGGTGTCTGCATGCGGGTGCACGCGTCTACAGACTTACCTTGTGTCTCTCCTCGTCTCCCGTCCGAAAATCTGAACTGCGCATGATGAACTGAGCAGGATCACGTGGCGAAGACACAGGTAAGTTTAAACCTGTTTCAAAGGGTTTCTTTTTTTTAAGTTTTTGCATATATCTACTGCTTGCTAGCAGTAGATATATGCAAAAACACCTGAGGATTTAATAACACTTTAATCTACTATCTACTATATAGTCCTCAACACTTTTCTTAAAGGAGAACTATGAGGTGAGTGCTTTTCACTCACCTCATAGTTCTAGCCGACCTGTGACAATGAGACTGTCACAGGTCGGCTCAGTAGATCGGGAGGTGAGCGAACACATACCAGCGTTCGCTCACCTCTCGATCCTGTCACAGCCCTCAGGAGAGGGGCTGGATTCGCCCCTTCCCGCTCCGATCTGCCAGCGCTGAATGGCGGATCGGACGGGGGAGGGGGCGGATACAGCTGGCTCTGCCTCTAGATAGGCAGAGCCAGCTGTCACTCATGCAGCTGAGCGGATCCAGACATAATTGTCGGGATCCGCTTCAGCTGTGGCGTCTCAGTATACCGCGAGCTGTAGCTCGTCTGTTTGTGTCCTCCCGTTACCCTAAGGAGAACTATGGGGAAAAGTCTTAACCCCATAGTTCTCTTTTAACATTTTATCTAAACTCCTAACCTTTCAAATATATCCTAAACACTTACTCTACCTTATAATGAACCCATAATCTTACTTCTAAAAATAAAGCTAGCCACACACTGTTAGAATTTTGGCTGATTTTTTACAGTGGGTGGCCCTGTCAGCTCAACAAATGTGAATTACTCAATCGGCTTTTGTTGAAGTAGCCAGGCAAAAAATTTGGCCCAATCAGCTGCAGTCGCTGTTTATATATTGTGGCAGCCATGGGCACTAGCTGTCAGAATACAATAGCTGCAGCTGGAGATTCATCCATTCACACTGCTTAGATGAAGGAACTTTTTTTTTCAGTCAGCTCAACGCTGTAAACTAATTCTCAACATTAAAGTAGAACTCCCAGCAAAATGTTTCTTAATCAGTGCAGTAGAGCTACCCTGCACTTCAAGGGTTAAGTGCTCATTTCGGTCTACTTGCAAACATAACGTTATATTCACCTGAACCTCTGTCCTGGCTAGCTGCTAGAGCATTCCCTCAAGCCTGTGCCCTCCTTCTCTCCAGTGATGGTATGTCCCTCAGTGTCTTCATGTCATATACATGTATCAGACACGATGACTCCGGGGACCTTAGACCTCTGGGGCAGAGGAGGAAAGAGGCTCCAGGGACCATTGTAACAGAATTATTTTTTAACCTTTAACAGTTAACTTAATCCTAAAACACTGAAAGCTATCTCTCCCACCCCCCTCTCCCCCCTCCCCCAGCTTTTACCTAACCTAAATGTAACCCAATCTAATAATTTACTTAACCCTATCCCTCCCCTTACGTTTAACTCCGCTCTCAAATTTACAGCGACCCTGTCACCAACTTAAAAAATTGCAGGAAAAAGAAAATTGATTATTACTGCTTACTTGCAGTGATTTTCTTTCTTCAAAAGATGTTTAATCCACTTGAAATCTATTTTTGAATTTGCTCGAAAATATGACTACTCCAATAGACTGCTCCATTAGATTCAATTTCCTAGCACAACCCTCTCTCTCCTTGTAAGTCAAATCCCTCTCATCTTCTGGGAGTGTCTTATTACTCTCTGTGAAGGCCCAGCTCCTTCAGTCCTCCCCTCACCTCCCTACATAACCTTTTATGCAGCAGCCAGGGGAGGAGTGAAAGGGGAATTTGTAATTTCATAAGATAATTTAAGAGGGTGGGTTTAGGGGCGGAGTTAAGGCCGAGGCAGGGTTGGGGTTAGGTGGGGTAACTGGTGGCGAGTAACTCTTAAGGCCTGGCTGGTAGCTCAGGACTTGAAATTTTGAGCCCTGCTATAAGGTGTCACTTTAGTAACAGCTCTGATTCTGCTGGGCCCGCTGACATCACATCCAAGATGGGGGTGCCCAGCTAGGGCTTTTGAATGTCTACACAAGGCAGGCTTTCAAAGTTATTATATATATATAGTGAGGGGAATTTATCAAAACTGGAGCAGACAAAATCTGGAGCAGTTGCCCAATCAGCTTGTCTCTTTAGTTTGTGCAGTTAAGATTTGAAAATGAAAGAGAGAAGCTTATTGGTTGCTCTGCACAGCTGCTGCAGATTCTTTTTTGCTCCACTTTTGATGAATTCCCCTCAATGTATATCACAGCTGCTTAAATTGACATTCTATTACTAACCCATCCCCACTCCCACCCCCACATTTCCTCCTATAGCAAGCCTTAATCTTTAAGCAGAAGCTGACCATCAAATGGTTTTGCCATAAGCCATCTCTGTGAAATGCACACTCTTAAATTCTTTTTTAAAAATCGTCTTTAATAAGAGGAAATTGCTAGTAAATTGTATATTCGATATGAGCATACCTTCTCTGCTCTTTCCCTGAAGGTATGAAGATGTCACTTTCCAAGCTCTGACCTCTGCAAAGATCATAGGACCGTTCTCTACCCCTTGACAAGCTGTTTATCTAACTATGTCACCAGGCAGCGCACAGCAGACCCAGCACCTATGGTCGGAATTGAAAGTAAAACTACTTGAAATAAGTTCCTAAACAATTACCTTTTTTTTTTTCTTTCTTTCTTTTTTTTTTTAGGGCGAGGGGAAAAAAACGACTTGCCATTTTCATTTTATCACCCTTTGCAGGCATGTACAATGCTGCCTGTCTGTTTCAGATAGGATGTTGGGACAGCGCCTCCCTTGAAATTGAACAGAGCCCTGAATAAAGAGTGTGGTACTTTGTAGTCTACATAGTCCATCTTTAATTCAGAAACGCATCTATACTCCCGGGAGCTCTGCCTTTGATCTCTTTGATTTTTACACCAGATCTGTTATGGGCTAAAATTCCTAGGTTTTCCATAGAAACATCTCCATTCCTTAGGGATATTGATGTTTTCTTCTTCCTAGGGGTTATGATATGGTAAATCAGATTCAGAAAGGCCTGAACAATGCCAGCATTCATTCTGTGTTTTTTTGTAGCCTTCTTTTTCTCCAATGAATCAAAATATTGTTTATTCTGCTGCTCCTAACGCCAGTCACTTCAGCTGCCAGTGTTTAAACTTTGTAGCAGCAGCAGGTTGCGTTGCCATGGCAACCTACTGTATGGCGAGAGCCTCTAAGACAATGTCTAGGGAGGATGGGTAAGTGAGTTTTTTGCCTCTCTGTGCAGCCACTTCCGATGGAGCATGCTTTCTCCTCAGGATAGTCATCTTGTCACTAGAACAATGTATATCTTTGCCTGCCAATTTTTCTTTACCCTTATTTCCCTTTGATCTATAAAAAATCAAAAGAACAAAGTCAGGAGAGAAAAGACTTTTTGCACATAGCAGCCCTTTATATTTTGTCAAATTAACTGAATAAGCTCAAAACTGATACAGTTTGATAATTAATGACCCTTTCCACTAGTTAAGTCTGCTCTTATGACAAATGTTTTGTTCTCAGACTTTTGAGATTTGAATTGCAAATGCAGACTAGACTTTTTTTTTTCCGTTTTAAAAAAAAAATTGAAAAGGGAAAAAGTTTTATTTTTATAAATAATTGATGTATGGGATTGCGTTAAATTTAATTAGCGGGTTGCAGCCTGTCTAATTTGTGTCCTGTGTGTATTTTTGTTATTGTAATTAGTTTATCCTATAGAATAATTATAAGCTTGCAGTAAAACCGTTCATTAAGGCTTTTGGGTTGTAAGTTTTTGTTGCAATAAACAGGGGACAAGTCTAGGGAAAAGCTTGGGAGCAAAGCAACAATTAGCACGTTTAGTAAAGTTAGCCAGTGATTAAGTATTTATTAGAACATGTAAAAACCATCACCATCACAAAATCAATTTACCCAGTCTGTCCTATAAAAAAAAAATGGGTTTCAAGCCCTTTCCACTTGTAGGGTTTGGTAAAAGTGCCTCCATAAATTATTGTCTTGAAGAACAATTGGGTAAAGGATTACTAATTCAAAGAGTTGTTTAAAATGTCTTTGTTGTAGAGGGAGTCCAAGTGTTTCATGAAGTGAAACAAAACGCACAATGAAAATGGCTCCATGTACAAGCATTTTTTATAGAGTTACATTATTTGTTTATTAAGGTAGTTCCAAATTTGTAATTCGGGATGCTTGAATATCTGACAGCTGCTACGCACATATAATATAT
>NW_017306717.1:564334-571051 GCF_000935625.1 Nanorana parkeri | reverse complement strand
TATATAAATATATATATAATAAATTTAGGTCCATAATTAACAAAGGTGGAATAAGGCAGTTAGGGGGGATTGTAGGTTTTCAGTTTTTGCAATATTACAGTGAATTACAAGCCGAAAAAGGGAACCATGGCAATAGATAACCCCCAATAAAAGGCCAGGATCATAGTAGCATAACAGTAAATTAGTGAATATATAAGAAAGTTGGAGTGGGAGAGAGAGAGAGAGTGAAGTGAGGAAGAAAGAGAGACAGAGAGAGAAGCGTAAAGTGGGGGAGATAGAGTAGAATGGAGAGAAAAAAGAGTGGCCTAAAGGAGGGAGAGAGAGGGAGAGAGAGAGAGAGAGAGAGAGAAGGAGAATGTGTAAGGGCTGAAAGATAGAAAAGGACAGAGAAAGGAAGGGAGGAGAAAGAGAGATAGAGGAAGGGAGGGGAGAGAGAGACAGAGATAAAAGGAGTATGTGGAAAGTAGGGGAAAAATTGAAAAGGACAGAGAGAGGAAGGGAGGGGAGAGAGAGAGAGAGAAGGAAAGATAGAGGAAGGGAGGGGAAATAGAGAAAAGGACAGAGTGAAGAAGGGAGGGGAGAGAGAGAGATAAGGAAAGATAGAGGAA
Source organism: Nanorana parkeri (assembly GCF_000935625.1). Classification (NCBI taxonomy): domain Eukaryota; kingdom Metazoa; phylum Chordata; class Amphibia; order Anura; family Dicroglossidae; genus Nanorana; species Nanorana parkeri. The sequence goes on along the minus strand of NW_017306717.1, from coordinate 570,443 downwards.
GGGAGGGGAAATAGAGAAAAGGACAGAGAGAAGAAGGGAGGGGAGAGAGAGAGAAGGAAAGATAGAGGAAGGGAGGGGAAACATAGAAAAAGACAGAGAGAGGAAGGGAGGGGAGAGAGAGAAGGAGAAAGACAAAAGAAAAGTGTTGAAGGGAGGGGAAAAGGATTAAAGGACAGAGAGAGGAAGAGAGGTGAGAAAGAGAGAGAGAATGAGGAAGAGAAAAGGAGACAGAGAGGGAGAAGGAGAGTGTGGAAGGGAGAGGAAAGAGAAAAGTACAGAGAGAGGAAGGGAGGGGAGATAGAGAAGGAGGGAGGGGAGATAAAAAGATATGGAGAGAACCAATTTTAAATAGGTTAGGTGACAGTAAAATACTATGACATTGTTAGAGGTAATATCCATCTTTCTCTCCATATACTGTATATATAGTATTCACTGGTACTGTTGTGCTGTTGTGCTCCAATTTTTAGGGGAGGAACACTGCCATGGTGGATCAGTCTGGCTGGATCATTGCCTCTTTCTTGGTCCACAGTGAGCATGTTGTTGCTATGGAAACCGTCACTACAGTACAGGCGGAGGAGGAGGTGTCTGCTTGTTAAAATCCATATCTCTGCACACTTCTGTCTGACAAAGAATAACAGGGTTACCTAATTTTTTAATGGTTTTTTTTAACAAAATTTACATGATTCGTTTAGCCTGAACGTGTTCTGCTTTTCAGCCCCAACATTTGTTAGCAAAGTTTACAATGTTCTTCCTCCTGCGACCTCTCAGCAGCAGAATATACAAGCATGAAGCATTAGCTGTTCCATGCCCATGTAATGATAATGTTTTCTGATTTATAGAGGTTTACTGAGCATTACCAGGACTGATATCACCTAGAATATATCATCTACAGAAATTCCAACATGGGACATTTGGTGCAAATTAAGGTAAAACCTATAGGATGATGGTGTGCAGTTGTAAACTACAGGCGGCATTTCATAAGGCTGTGCAGACAGTCACCCATACCAACTCATCACAAGGTGACCCAACAAATCTGCCTGCATTATGTATCTGATAGCTATTGGATTCTGTGGTAATTTTATGTTTTCTTCATATATGCCATAATCAGTCCTGAGTGACTTTCATATGTAAATGATAAAATGTTTATTTACTTCTGCACAGTACAGCCCTAAGATCCTGAATACTGGAGAAAATACTCACTGGACAGCTAGTAAAGTTTTTTAAGTATATAGTCCAATGTTAGGTCTCCTTACTGATTGCTTCCCATTTACTACAGCTTTACCTGAACCGAACGTGCATGCGCATTGATTTAAATAATTATATTCCTATGTATAAAATTTACATTAGCACCTAATCACACCCAAGATATTCCAAAAAGAGAGAGAGAAAGAGAGGACAACGAGAAAGAGAGGGAGAGCGTAAGGGAGAGAAGGGAGGGAGAGAGAGGGGGGAGAGGAGGAAGAGATAGAGAGGGAGATGAGAGAGAGTGAGGGGGAGGGAGAGAGAGAGCAATAGAGATTCCTTTTAACTTTGCATTATGAGGTTGAGTTACTAAAGTAGTATAGAAAATTCACACAAATTGCAAGAAGATTCACTTCAACTATCCAATCATGAGAGAAGAAAATCGATATTTACGTATTTCATCTGTACATTATTGGATAATTGTATAAGTGAATTTTCACGCAATTGTGGGAACATTGTTAACTCCTTTAGTACCAGCCTCACCATATTGCATGAAGTGATCTGGGTTGGTTAACTAAATTAAAGAACGCTCACTTAGTTTAGTAAATAAGATGGAGCTGAGTTCAACCATCCAGCCATATGCTAGGAAAATGTTTGTATTATTATTTCTCTTGAACAATATTGGATATTTTAAAGTGAACACATCTTCAACTTATTTGCTAAGTGAAATTCACTTCGCAACATAGACATTATCTACTCCTAGTAAATCTACTCCATTGGTTTTAGATTATTACACAACCATAACTGCTTCTCTGTTTGGAATAGGACTGGCTACAAGTCCAGCAGACTACTAGCTAAGACTATGTGCCTGCAGGGCATGGAAAAAAGGAATCATAACCCCAACTAAGGGCTCAGGAAACATAAATGTTATTTTCTGCAGTTCCCATTGCACTCTGCTAAGCTTGCATTTGTTTGCAGTGTTTTGTATACATGTGTGTTAATTTGTCAAAGCGTGGCTTTGAAGAAATGTGGAGTGCACTCGTCCCCCTCATGCTATGAACTAGTACACTGGCCCTTTCTTACAATGACCCCATAACACACTGAGATGCGTCCTTTGAACGTTCCACACGGCAGCATCGTGTGCTGTGCACTTTTAAAGAAAGGAAATGTGCTCTCTGTGCTGATCAAATTCAAACATCCTTCCAAGCAGGGGGAGGTGAGAAGTGCATATTTGTATTATTAAGAGGCATGTGCATTTCAATATTAAGCAGCCAGTTTTGTCTTTGGCTTCAAGGCAACAGACCCAGATACCACATAGGCAATACTTCCTAATACATCACAGAGGCAGGTCACTACGAAATGACATACATTGCGTAGGTAAAAAAGATTTGCTAACTCACAAAACTAAACAGAAAACCTACAGAATATATTACAATCTTACAAAAAAAGGAAATTGCTTAGAGAATCACTTTCTAAGTAATGCACTGTCCCCATAGAAAATGTACAGTGCCTTACAAAATAATGCACTGGACCCACACAAAATGTATAGTGCCTTGCAAAATATTGCACTGTGCCCAAACAAAAAGTATAGTGGCTTACAAAATAATGCACTATGCCCACAGAAAATGTACAGTGCCTTAAAAATGAACTGTGCCCACTAACCATGTACAGTGCCTTACAATATAATGCTCTTTGCCCACAGGACATATACAGTGCCCTGCAACATAATGCACTGTGCCCACAGTAAATGCACAGTGCCTTACAAAAGAATGCACTATAGCCACATAACATGTACAGAGCCTTCAAAAATAATGCATTGTGCCCAAAGAAAATGTGCAGTCCCTACAAAATAATGCACTGTACCCACATAACTGGTACAGTAAGTTATATTGTAGCATATCTACAGACTAATGCACATTGCTTATACAAAACAATCTTACGCTGTACCACAAGATTGGTGCAATACATTACAAAGTCCCCCAGAATAATGTAGCATATCTATAGAATAATGTACATTGCCTATAAATTGATGCACTTTGTTTACGGAGTATTGTGCAGTCTTACTAAAATACTGTACCATAACTTAGGAAATATTGCATGAGCCTTCATAGTAAGGTACATCCCTTAGATTATAGAGTATTTTCAGAAAAATTAATATTGTCTTTCAAAATAAAGCACAATGCCAACCAAATAGTGCAGGCTTTAAAATTATGCATAGAGGCTCAATAAATCAATCAATAAATAATGACTAGTATCTTTAGATACATGAGCAATGCCTTATAGATAACATAATAATGTGCATTATTTCACAAAATTGTATACAGCGAAAACAACAGTTATGTTCACATTCAGGGACTGATTTACTAACGTGTGATGAAATGAAATGCATCTATTTCTTTTTTACTTCAACCATCCATCCATGTGCAGAAGAAGAGCTAAAGTTCTAACATACCCTGTGTATGACTGGATATTTGAAGTGAATGGGGACTCCCTTTTACTACACTTTACTTCATTTCACACCCGAGGTAGCAGGCCCTAATGTCCACAGAATAGGGAAGTGTGCAGAATGAAGAATAAATAATGAAAACAAAATATACACACACAATGTGCCAACAGATCAATGTAAACTATATTATAAAAAAAACTACCCAATGTTATCCACAATTATATTACTGACATACAAAATCATCCACATTGCAAAAACTGAGTTTTGCCATACAGAATCTCAAAACATAGAGAATGTCTCCTCACACTCAAGCAACACACATGAAAGGAAACACTTTTTTCTACACTGAAAGCACCTAAAGTCCATACTTAATGTCTACTATATAAACATGTATTTGTGCAGCATAGCAAGTCTACAAAACAGACAAAATGTTAGGTTTGGCGCCACTCTATCTTGTGTTTGAATTGTATTTAATCAGAAATGATGTCATGTGAGCAGGTTATGTGCTTTGTCATTTATAGGCCAATTTCCCCCAAATTCACAAAGGTCAGTTTTGCTACATAATGCAAAAAATTGAATGTATGCAGTAAAAGGAAAAGAGAATCAAGAAGGGGGTGAGAGATAAATAAAGGGGGAGATTAAGAGAGAGAGGGAAGGAGGGGTGGAAGAGTGATAGAAAGAGAGGGAGAAAGAGTGAAAGAGAAAGGGGGAAAGAAAGAAAGCTAGAGAGGAAGGTAGGAGAGAGAGAGGAAAAGAGGAGAGAGAGGAAGAGAGAGTGCAAGAGGCAAAAAGAGGGTGAGAGAGAGAGAGAGAGAGAGGGAGGGATGGGGTGAGAGAGGAAGGAAGTGGGGAAACGAGAGAGAGGGAGAGAGGAAAGGGGGGCAAAGAATATAGATAGAAAAAGAGAAATATAATGTAGTGTTGAGGGGAATTGAAATAGAGAGAGGAAGGGAGGAGGAGAGAAATGGAAAGCAAGAAAGAAAAAAAAAAGCAAGAGAGGGAAAGTATGGAGAGGGAGGGGAGGAAGAGAAGAGAAGAGAGAGCTTGGTAATGACAAAATTGAAGGGATATTGTTTGTATGTGTGTGTATTCTGTCAATGAACACTAATACTGTATACATGTGAGCAGTGTTGATTTTGTGGAGTGTCCTGCTCTGGTGCTCTATAAAGGCAGTCTTTGAGTTTTGCTAGCCCATTTCAGGAGGAGCTAGCCTCCAGACGGTAATTTAGAGGGCTGTTTGAGATGCTGGTCTGGGTTGTGTGTGGCAGGGAACATCTATCTGTTGAATAGGCGGTGTCACACGGTAGCATGCATTCTTGTCAGGGCCGATTGTGTTTTAGGCAAACATTTGAGCAAACATAAAGGCAAAGGTCAAGTGCTGTTCAGTTCCAGTGTGTGTTAATTTACCTAGCCAACCAATAGGGCAAAAGTGGCATTTTATGCTTGAATTACAGAACAAGCCGCTGCGATCTCCATTGATATCAGGTAGCTGTTATCTGAGTGAGCCGCTAAATAACCCACTACGTGTATATGGAGGTGCAATTAGCTGCAGCTTGTCTACTGTCTACTGCACGTACTTAGCATGAGGACTTGTACATGGGCTCAGGGGAACACACATTTATAGGAAGAGGGATGCCAGTCATCCTGGGCACAGATATGTAGAAGCAACAGGGAGGGAGGGGGTGATGCCATCATCACAGGAACCTTTACCTAGCTTAGTACAGATATGAAAGCAGCCTGCAAGAATCATATCAATCAAATACATAAACCAATGTTCGTTTATAAAGACTGATGATGGTGTGTGTGTGTGTGTGTGTGTCTGTGTGTGTGTGTGTGTGTGTGTGTGTGTGTGTGTGTGTATGTGTGTCTGTGTGTGTGTGTTTGTGTGCAATATGCACAGTCTGTGTAGTTAGCCATTCACATTATTTATGTGGGGGGGTGTGACTCTATATACATTATTTGTGTGTGTGTGTGTATGTGTGTAATTTGCAAGTCTGTGTGTGTATATGGTTTATTATTATGTGTACATTATGGAGAGAGAGAGAGAGAGAGAGAGAGAGTTCTATGTAACATTGTGTGTGTCTATAGTTTGTGTAAAGTGTGTGTGTGTGTGTGTGTGTGTGTGTCTGTGTGCCTATAATTTGTCAGTCTGTTTAATATGTATATGATATACATATACATATATATATATATATATATATGACCTGATAATCCCCTTTAATATGTGCTGAGATGACAGTTTTACTAAACAAATCCTTACTTACCAAACTCTTAAGAGCCCTGAGCAGGCATTAGTCCTGTCCACTTATCTTCTTGCTTGATCGAGTTGCTTTCTGCCGGAGGAATCTAAAAGCTGAGCTCATAAGGTACAAGAAAAGTTGTGTATAAACCTTTCGGACTATTATGTGGCCATAATGTTGGGTCCCTGTACAGAGCTCCCAGTCCTATAAACACCACCTGTGCTCCTCCGTCAGCTCCAAC
>NW_017306717.1:561669-564146 GCF_000935625.1 Nanorana parkeri | reverse complement strand
AAGACAAAGTTGACATTGAAAGTAGTGTAATGAAAAGTGCTGCACTGATCTTTGCTGGGCTGCTTTTAGCGGCATCTCCCATTTCAGTTAACTTTTTAAAGATGAGAAAATCTCCGAGCTTAGTTTCTGTAGACTTTTCACGTTATTCATCTGCTTGGTCGCCTAAGCTGCACAAAGGAGTATCAGCTGCGTTATGAAAAATGGCCCAAGCCCAGAGAATGTCACAGTGGTCGACTTATTATTTTAGGCTTTTAAAAAAAAAATCTCAGGGAAAGTTTGCTTTTGATGAATTCAATAAAAGAGGGTCTACAACGGAAGAGATTTTAAGCTAAAAAACATACAGCATGGGGCAAAGCCGAACACAGCCAGATGGCCGGGGGAACTTTCCTCTTTAGAAAATCACTTTATTAGTATATCACTTTATTCCCTGTGATAGGGGACAAGATAAACAACTCATTCATTATCTTACGGGGGCTTCTAGGAGAACAATAACATAAACATACTAGGGAAAAAAGTATAAAAAAGATTATTAAATAAAGACAACAAAACACCAACAGAAAATAATAAGTGACAAATAACTGTCAATGCTTATCAATTGCTTATTTATTTATGTATTTCTTTATTGTTAAATTCTTTAACAATTGTTTATTTATTTTTAGTTACATGTTTTATTCTATTGCTTATTTATATTATGTCTGTCTATCTGTCTGTCCATCTGTCCAAATATGTTTATAATGTATGTCGTATCTCTGGCTGTGTGTGCTTTCTGTGGTTATTGATCTATATTGTTCTCCATTTTATTTCTATAATCCATAAACAATGGATCTATTAACTAATCAGCTGACTATAATAAACTTTTATTAAGTATGCAGTTGTCTAGTTATTGCTCTTTCTTTCTTACTTTCTTTCTCTCTATTTTTATTTGTATTTATTTATTTTTCTTTCTTTCTATTTTTATGTCTCTTTCTTTCTCTCTATTTTTCTTCCTTCCTTTCTTTTTCTTTCTTTCTTTCTTTCTTTCTTTCTTTCTTTCTTTCTTTCTTCCTTCCTTCCTTCCTTCCTTTCTCTTTATTTCTTTCTTTCTTCCCTTTTCTTTCTTTCCAATATGATCGCACGACTTTTGACACAGCATACACACACCGATAAGGTTTGTGTAGCTTGCAGCAGCAGGACAGGACTCGTTGGCTCTGCTGACCGCCGCAAGCACAAGTGAGGAAGCACAAGACTGTTAAGTGTGTATTTCCTCAAAGCCGGGCCGTTGTGTGTATTTATTTATTGTCAGTCAGACAAAAGCATATTTCTCCTTTGCCTTGCTCTCCCTTTAGAGGAAATTTCTTGGTCATGTGTGTTTGTTAATGGTCAGAGACAATCACACAAAAAACAACTACTTGAAGCGTCCTGGCAAAATCAACACTCTTTGCTATAGGGGTCAGGAGGGCAGAGGAGACGAAGTCCCGACCACAATAGAGCGCGGCATTAATGCAGACATTGGACAGGCTTCTTGTTTCCATGTTACACCATTAGTACCCCATGCATGTCACCACAAAGGCTCATTGAGGGCTGTACAGCCAAGTGTCTGCTATGGGCTCTCATTCTGCTCAGCCGCCGTCTCATGTGTCTGCACATCCAGGCTCTATTTCATATCCATCCATAGACATTTCTGCCTGTTATCACTTCATAAAACCAGAATCCATCACTAGCTAGGTGACCACAGCAATGGTTGCAGGGGACACCATGATGACTGGGGTCATACAGGCTGAGGAATACACAACATAGCATAGACCACACTGCTATGACGTCAGGGGGGTATGTCATGGGAGATTTAAAAAATAAAATCACACAATTTATTAATCATCTTCCTTATGTACACATCTCCAATGTCCCTTTCCAGTACTCACTGCTAGCATCGCTTATTAAAACAGATAAGGCTTTATTAAATAAAGCAAATCAAACATAAATGATGATCTGCAAGTGCAGGCGCCCCTAAACAGCCAATTGGGAGTCATCTTTCACTCATCTGACTCCAGTAAACGGACATCTGATTGGTTATTATGAGCTGGTTCACATCATCGGAATCATTTGTTTGCACTGTTTTGTATTGTTTTGTTCTTTTCATTTACAACATGTATCTCTTATGGTCCATCGTGCATAGACCTATTGTTACTTCTGTGCATATAGGTCTAATTTTATTTTTCCTAAATACAGTTAATGTGGAAAAACTGATATATTTCTTTTAATTTTAGCATGTTAGGAAATACAAAGATTCACAATAAAGCGTCTAGGAAAACAATACAATTAATTTTAACCTTACATATTAAAACCATTATGATATATTTTGTATCATGTGCACAAGCCTTTCAGATATATTATATGTAGTATACGTGATGTATCATATGTGACAATGTAGCTTCCTTTGAGACATATTAAACATGTTGTAGAGCTAGGATTCTTCATCATATGTATAAATATATCCTCCT
>NW_017306717.1:559195-561656 GCF_000935625.1 Nanorana parkeri | reverse complement strand
ATATATATATATATCTCTATATATATATCTATATATATAGAGATATATATATATATCTATATATACATACCATTTTCTGTATCATATGTATCAATGCATCCTCCATTGAGATATATTAATATATATGCGTTGTTTTCTGTATCATATGTATCAATGTGGCTTCCTTTCAGACATATGATGTAGAATTAAACAATTATATTTACTGTGTATCCTTGTGGCTTACTTTTAGGCACATTGAAGATATGATGAGTGCTACACTTTAAATCATATGTATAATGTCACTTCCTTTTAGATATAGTAAATATATTACAAATACTATATATAAGTGCCGCATTCTGTATCATATGCAAGGATGTAGCTTCCAGTCCAGACATAATGAATATATTTTAGATGCTATATACCTTCTGTTTGCCTTCCTAACACTTTTTATGTAGCATGGTGGCTTTTGTATACTGTCCTTTGGAAGTACATGGCGCTTTACCTTTTCTTTCTAGTTTTTAACCCCTCCCTCTCCAGAGGTCATGGATGCAGTCCTATCTTCATTTGTGAATGAGATCTATCACTGGTATTAATTGATCCACTAAATTGAGGTGCAGTCTATAGTATGAATTGTTACAATATGAGTATATTCCTTCCTGGTCTATGACTTAATTAAGCTATTTGCAGCCTGATGCTGCTAGTCAACGCGGGGTGTGCAAGTGGATTAACAATGTAGTGCTCTGTGTATCCTCAGGATGATGTATAATTAGTTTACTGGCGGTACATATCAATTTTTGATGATTGCAGAACACATGCTCACTTTACCAACGAGCGCTTTAACTGCTCTCCATAGTGTAGTAAAGGGAAGGCTGTTTGGAAATATTGCACGGTTGCTGTGTACAATAGCATGGCTAAATGAAGAAAGTTTGTAAAGCTGAAATGACACACAGCCTCTGTCATAGCCATGCAAGGCGCTTAACCCCTGCCAGCCCGCTGGCCTGTACACTCTGGGCTACTGCAGACTGACTGGGGTCACAATGTCACTCAAACAGCCATTATGATCATGCTATGTGGGAATAAAAAAGCTGTTGCTCCCAGCCAAGGAAGGAGACTCATTCAGCTCCTCGGTTTTCTTTAAATAAAGTGCCTTTGTCCATAAGGACACAATGTATGTCCCATGTGGAAGCTGTGCTGGAAATTATGAATTACAGACACTGCGGGACTATGTCTACCAACACATGCTTCTGGAACCTGCAAACCGGCTAATGAAATTATACAACTTGATTACAAAGACTTTGACAATGTGTCTTTCTGAGTTTAACATCTTTACTGCCGAAATGACGCAAAGTAAATAGGCGAGTCCATGCTGAGTGATGCTATTTGCATTTTTAAATGTGATTTAATTTTACCGAGCGAGAGTCAAAGGTAGAACAGCGAGGATCAGTTGACCCTCTGCACCGAACTTAATCTATCACTTGTAATGTTATAAGAGAGATAGGGCTCCATCAATCATTATGGATTCTTGTAGTGTAAATATGTATCCACTAACTTGTCATAGCGTGATTCATGATCGCCCTTTTCTGCTTCACTTTAACCGGATTAAATGGCAACAACGTGTCAAAAGTCTGCTGCTTGTTCACTCTGAACCGGTCTTTATTTCTCACCCACAGTCATAGTTCTATGATTGTCAACAAATATGTATTTATAAATGCTCCGTATTACTCTGCATTATCATTGTGTGTGTGTGTGTGTGTGTGTGTGTGTGTGTCTGTGTGTGTGTCTGTGTTTATATGTGCATGAATCAATGCATGCATCTATCTCTGTGTATGCTTAGGATGTACATGTATGCAAGCAATAACAAGAATAGAGCAACATTTTATGTAACATTGTGTGTGTCTATAGTTTGTCTGTGTAGAGTGTGTGTGTGTGTGTGTGTGTGTGCCTATAATTTGTGAGTCTGTATAATAAGATAGATAGATAGATAGATAGATAGAGTGATAGATAGAAAGATAGATAGATAGATAGATAGATAGATAGATAGATAGATAGATAGATAGATAGATAGATAGATAGATATTTTCTAGGACACACACAGAAAATAACACACACACACATACAGGTAAAACTCGAATAATTAGAATATCGTGCAAAGTTCATTTATTTCACTAATGCAACTTAAAAGGTGAAACTAATATATGAGATAGACTCATTACATGCAAAGCAAGATAATTCAAGCCGTGATTTGTCATAATTGTGATGATTTTGGCTTACAGCTCATGAAAACCCCAAGAACACCAAATCCACAATCTCAAAAAAAGTAGATTATTACATGCAATCAATAAAACAAGGATTGTACATAGATCAATATCGGACCTCTGAAAAGTACAAGCATGCATATGTACTCAGTACTTGGTTTGGGCCCCTTTTGCAGCACTTACTGCAATTACTTTTGCACGATATTCTAATTATTCGAGTTTCACCT
>NW_017306717.1:530905-558400 GCF_000935625.1 Nanorana parkeri | reverse complement strand
TAAAAAAAGTAGATTATTACATGCAATCAATAAAACAAGGATTGTACATAGAACAATATCGGACCTCTGAAAAGTACAAGCATGCATATGTACTCAGTACTTGGTTTGGGCCCCTTTTGCAGCACTTACTGCAATTACTTTTGCACGATATTCTAATTATTCGAGTTTCACATGTGTGTGTGTGTGTGTGTGTGTGTGTGTTATTTTCTGTGTGTGTCCTATCTATCTATCTATCTATCTATCTATCTATCTATCTATCTATCTATCTATCTATCCATTATCTATCTATCCATTCGCTATCTATCTATCCATTCGCTATCTATCTATCTATCTATCTATCTATCTATCTATCTATCTATCTATCTATCTATCTAGTGTATGTTTGGGGTGTGTAAGAAGTGCTATTAACCAGCTTGAACGTTTCAAATGCAATCAAATTTGCTGACCTGGAGATTTTTTGAAGAAATCACCTCTTATGCTTTAAGGCTAAAACTCATTGGGGGACAAATATAACTTCTTTAGGAATCTTAGGTTAGAAGCCCCACAGGGGCGGCGTTTGCACTTACTATGTACTAAGACTCTGGGGAAAATGTTGGCGCTATCTGAAGGAATAAAATAAATAAAATCAAAGAACAATTTTCACATGTGTCAAGCGATAGCTCTATGTGACACCATGATGTGAGTGTGCTGCTGTTTTTATTGGTATTCCATGAGAAGTGTGGTACGACCTCACCCTGTGTACCTGGAGCAGGTGATAACAATGCTCCTACTGAGCCCTCACTGTCTGCAGGAGGGTCGGATCCATGTCATAAAGCAGAGCCTGGATCTATATGTCATTATGCTGGCAGACACATAAGACACTCCATCCCCACAAAAGGTAAATGTCTTCATTAGTCTGATCTCTGAAGACTGTCGAACATTTCATTAATTTATAATTTATGAATGTTTGACAAATATTAAAAAGTATGTAAATATGAAAGGGATAATGTCTTTTCTGCGGGGGACCAGCAAATGACCCGCACTCTACTTTGCCTGCTAGATTACACAAGAGGTTCCAGCTATCTGTTATCAAACTGTGCCTTCCCCATACTCCAGCATATTGTGGGACTGACAAGTGAAATAGTGCATATCAACCAATGGTTTAAATCGTAATAAAGAGAAGAGCCATTTGCATTTTTTACATTTTATTACTAAGGTAATTTACTATGACACATTTCTAACGGTAATTTATGAAAACATTTGAAAGCAATTATATAAAGTCTACAAGCATTTCCAAGAGAAAAAAAAGAAACAAGGAGAAATCAAACAAATGGCAACTGGTTTGATCTTTTTAAAAGGAGTCTATAAAAATATGGAGAACATAAAAGTGTCTCGGATCTTTATTCTAGAAATTAAGGTCGAGGAGGAAAAAGAGTTAACAAACCAGTTAACTATTGCATTGTGGAAACGAATAACAATGAATTATATACTGATTTGTTGAAGTAAATGTTTAAAACAGTTATTTCGTTCTGCATAGCTATAATTTCGTAGCTGAACTTAGAATAATGCATAGGTAGATTATATTCTAGATAGCTAAAGGTGACACAGAACGCCTTCCATGATTGCTATTCACCATACATGAATAATTCAACATATAGCATGGGGCCTACAAATATCAATATTTTTTTTTTAACAAAAAAATTGCCTTGAACTGCCTATAAAAACTCAATAATTGTATACAATATTTATATTTACATGCATGCAGCTTTCAAAAAGTGCTGCAGCTTGTGAGTGTTGAAGCGTCATGGTTAGTCAATGTCCAAACGCATAAAACGCTTGTTTCCACATGGTCATTTATAACGTCACAAACACCTTTCTGCTTTTTATGGATCTTTACAAATGTTTGGCTGCATATCATTTCTTCATAGGTAACTGCTTACAGTAACGTTACATTCCCTTTCTTTTACAGACAGTTTTTACAAGCTAGCAAGGAAGAGACTAGAAAAATGCCTACAAGCTCTAAAATTCCAGCAGAGGAATTTGTCTACTGTACTAGTCACTAATATAAACGGTCCTCCAGACGTATTAAACTTGATCGCCAAGACAATGGTCACAACTGAAATTCAATTTATTGGGCAGCCGTATGTAATTATTTAGGAGAACACAGGACTCATAGTCCTTCACCACCCCTGACCTCAGTATGGCTGTCCTCCAGAGAGTCACTCTCCACAGAAGCCATCCACCAACACTCTCACAAGGCTCTGTGTGTGTGAGACATTGGCGCTAGGTATGCGACCCAAAACTCCATAAATATCACAAAATACAATCATAAAAAAAAGTCCTGGTGCACTTATTTGAAGCCATGTGCTCTTCAGACGTTATCAAAACACCATTTTAACAGCAGGCTTTGGCAGCAATGTCTTACATGTGTGGTGGCTTCCTCTAGTAGTTGTGGAATGCGTCATTTACACTGCAAGACCACTTTGTCAAGGTCATTTGAAGGTTATGGTCAATGCATTCCAACCACAAGAAACTAGAACTGTGCGTGGAAAAAAAAAATCACATAAAAAGTTTGACTAGGGCGCTAGCTAAGCTAGTAGGGTCAACCAACTCCAAGGGTTTGTATGAATTGTATGGAGATCGTAAAGAAACTTGGTCATATTTTTCGTCCTTGTTCTCCATTCCAAGAAGCCAGATGATATGAAAAAAAAGCCCCAGAAATGATAAATGACAAGGACTAGTTAATAGCTAGAGGGCGCATTTACCGATTCATAATCATTTGTTCTTGGTGATGTATGACCTTAGTCTTAGATTTGAAAAGCTTCTATTTGAAGGTGTAAATGGCTTCTCTATTTTATTTTTCCTAGCTCACTAAAACCTTGCTGCATTAGGAGTGATTGATCTGACGTACAATTCGTCCCAAAGTGCTATTTTAGAGGGGAACACTGGCTTTTGGAGATTAACTGGGGTGTCTGTTCCATATTAATGAAGCTTGGAGATATACTAACGTTTTGGTAATTTAGTTATGTGTGTCTATAGCTATTGCAGTCATTTTCCCTTAGTCCCCCGCGGTTGTTATACATTGAATTAAAAAGTGCTTCCTAACATCATTTTTTTTTTTACAGTAGCAAATTAACGGCATTATAATGCGAAAAACAAATGTTGACTTGTGTCTTGGAGGAAGTCAGTTGGTTGGCGATACATCAAAGTGTTCGCGAAGGAGTAGTTTGGGCTGCAAGATTGTGGTGTTGCAATTACAGGACTTCACAGCCATCCCTTGCTGTAAAGATATGATATGGACTACAGGGGGTACATACAATAGGGTATGTTCACTGTTTTCATAGCTGTGTCTGTAACCAATTTCACTCATTACCTCTCTTACCTTTGGGATTGCTTGAGAAAGCAAAAAGCAATTATGCATTACAAAATTTGTTTAGAGCTGTGCATGAGCAGAGCACTGAATTCTGGACTTATAGATGATTTTTATTTCTGTACAGAAACACATTTCAGGTACATTATGAAGCTATTAACTTTAATAAAAGGCACCAAAAAAAAAAATCCAAACTCCAAAGTCCAAATGACATCCTGGTATGTAACTATACCATTGGGTTCCACTTTATAGACCAAATGATGAACCTGTTGACTTAATAAAAAGCTACATATTTTAAGAGCATCAGAGTTTTATCTGTGCAATCTGGCAAAGGTTATTCAATGTGCTGAACAATGCTTCTCACAGACCAAATAACTAAGGGAGAGAGGGAATGAGAGAGAGAGAGAGAGAGAGAGGGGGGGGGAGAGAGAGATGAGAGAAAAGAGAAAGAAAGAATGAAAAAATGAAACAATAAAGATAGAAAGATAAAGAAAAGAGAGAGAGGGGAAGAGAGAGATAGTGTGTGTGTGTGTTTGTTTGTGTGTGTGTATGTATGTATGTATGTATACGTGTGTGAGAGGGATTTTATCTATCAAAATATTTTTTGTTCAGGTTTATTGTGTACAAGACATGTTATTGAATCGAACCGAACATATAAAATTTAAATATATGTATTTTTAAAAATACAAGCAAAGTTCTGCAATATAACATTAATTTAGCCACACATGTACGGGCAGAATATATATTTTTATAACTAAATATAGATTATCGCTTGGTAAATACATAGATTCAAGGGCAGATCGATTGATTAACTGATTGATTAATTGACTGACTGACTGATTAATTGATAGACATTTTTGCTGTAGCAATGCCTATTTTGTACATTTTAGAGTAACATGCCTAGTATGAAATATTATGAACTTTTGAACGTGTTGACATGAACAGAATATACAGAGATATTTGATTTTATTGATGTATATATGTTAATTTTTTATAGTGAATAGATCAGTCGATAAGGAGATAGGTAGATAGATATTTTATACAGTCAAATGTGCATAACTTACTTTAATCATTATTGCCATAAAATAAAAATAAACAGATCCATAAAATAAGCAGGCATCAGTCTCTCAGCAAGCTGAATCCAGCAGCTAAATAAAGACAAAACTTTTGTCGCTGATTTGAGCTTCGTGATTTGGAAAAGAAGAAATGAGAGAAGAGACGTGGAAATGCTGTTACAATGAAAAAGAACAAATTAGAAGACATTTTGTGTGATCAAAGGAGGAAGAGAAAGAGAGTTTGGCCATTGAAGGAGCTGGCCTCATTCAGACAAGTCTGGAATAGAAGGGCAGCAAGCGTGTCTTATATAGAATGCGCTTCTATTCACAGTGCAGGTGCGAAGGAGTGTAGCACATTCTGCTACATTATGTAAAGGTTGTTGGAGATTAGTGTTCAGACTTAATAACACACAAAGCATGATTTACATTGAGGGGAAAACCCCCCTCATCCGTGAACGCGAAATGATTTAACTGCTGATCACTTGGAGTGCTGCCGATACCCCTTTAACTTGCATTGTCCCGTGTAAAGTTTGGGAAGTCTGTGTGTAGCTCTGCCTAGCCTGCTGCTTGTACTTGCCTCCTCCTAGAACAGAAACTTTCCCTAAACTCCACCAGATTCCTCTATATGCAAATCACCGACGACATTGTTTAACAGCTAAAGTCACTTGAGTGAACATTGATCAGCGGCGAGTGACTTGGAGATGTATCAATAGATTGTGAAAGTGATCTGTGATTAGCACTTTGCTGCTGGCACAAAGATTTTCAACAAAACAAAACGAATTACAGTCACTTTAGAAGTGCAATTAATAAAATACAGAAATAAATAATAAAAACATAGACAATGTTTCTTTGCACTTTGGATTTCTAATCTTTTTTTTTTTTTTTTTTGCAATTTGACCATCTTATTAATAGGACAGGAAATGTGTTGTTGGCATGATCATAAGGTAAACACATTGGAACAAAAGCCTGAAAAAAGAAAATCAATGCAACTACTTCTGAGAACTGGTAAACTGCATTATATTACATTATTGTTTTGGGGTTTTGATGCACTTTAATGTTTTGGTAAACATGCATTTTTGAGTCTTATTAGGATGAATGTGCTACAAAGTAGACTTTGTTTTTTTGTGGGAGAAACAGAATTGTTTTGTTTCTGTCTGTAGCAGGTCACAAGTCAGACTATTGTTGCTTGACCCATTAGACGAGAAAGAATCCTTTATCCTTTCATACATAACATTGTTTATTGTGGTTTTCCGATGTTTTCCATATTTCTAAACAAGTCGCATCATCAATGGACATCATCTACAGCTGTTTATACTAAAACGGTAGTGCATAGAGCAATGCATAGGTGACTTTTTTTTAAAGTTCTCTAGCTTTTTTGTTTTTTTTAAAGAAAGGAATAGGGAAAAAAAACAGGGGTATTTAGTGATGAAATCCCACCTAATCTCCTTTTAAAAGCTCTCGTGAAATAATTCAGAACGGTTTCCGGAAGATGGATTACACACATCTCAATGAAATATTCACACTTGAAACTACATGCCTGCCCAGTTCAGTCTACTGATGACAAGAATTCGCTGCACAAAACTTAACGAAATGCTTCACCTCGGAAATATTGGAGAATTATCTGTACAACTATTCTATTTCGGGGGCAGCGAAAAAATAAACTGTTCTGCAAAACTTCAACAGAAAAGTACATTTCAGTGACAAATACTCGCGAATTTGTCATAGATTTCTACTTATTAAAGGTAATATTAAGTATTCGATTTAAATAAATTCGTTTGTTAGCAAATAGTACATTGCAATATGGTGATACAAAAGAACACATATTTCATACATGGCTATGCAAGGTTTGATCGCAAATTCGTTAACCTTAATTTCTTTGTGCTGTTATTGTCCAATGTCCATTACTGCATTTTTGCATCGTAATCATACGTGTCTAGGTGGAGATGAACTGGTTTCACCAATAATGTACACATTTTCCTTTGTTATTATGGTCCTCTCTAATGCAATATATGCTCATTATGCGGTCATCTATTCTGTTTATTCGTTTGTTTCTTATAATTCTCTTCTTTCTGCTCTTCTAAGATATCTAAACGTCAGACTCATTTGTGAGTGTATATGTGAGGCTGATTGATAAACTTGAATGAGACCTTATTGATTTCTGTACAATCATAGTTCATGAACATAAGAGAGCAGAGGTCAGTGCTTTTGATCCTATAGCTGTGATATGACCCATAGAGTACCCTGTCCTATTGGAATGCCTGGACCAGCCTCATAAGTTGACAAGTGAGTTATATGAATGGCTGGGGGGGAGGGGGCTTCTTGTCCTTGTGAGAGGCAAGATGTTGGTATGTTGGTTTTCTAGGTAGGAGATGGTCAATGCATACTCATTACTTCGGCTTCTGTTGATCATTAGTAATAGAATGGCATTGTGTTGTAACAAAAAATCTGCCTAGATCCAGTATAGTATTCCACCGATTATATATATATATATATACATATAAATATATATATTCTCTTGGTAGACTACTTATTATATACCACTGGATATATTAAAAGCTGCATGTGCTAAAATAATAAAAACATGTAAACCCCAATGACAGTTTGCTGAAGCACTGTGTATCATAAACAGTTGTCATATCTAAATAAAATAAAATAAAATATTTGTCTTCACCTTTTTATCATTTGCTGCAGCTCAGCGATGAAGATCTCCTTGCAGCCTTTTTACAACCACTTCCTGTCTACATGCACGCCAGTGAAGGCTGCATGGCATTTCTCAGGGGCTTTACTGATGGTGACAGGGGACCATGCCTATATAATATGCGTTGAAATGGTTACTTGTAACCTGCATCTTAAGCCTGTATGACAGGATGGCAATGCAGGAGCACTGTTTGCAAACAAGGACAGAGCATTGTCACCCTGTAAGAGGGAACAAAGACCTTCATGACAGGTTTACCAGGTATTATTTTAATAAAAGCTGCAGATGTCATAATATAAAAAAAATATTTGGAAATTAGAGGAAAACTTGAAATCCTTCATGAGATTTTAGTGAATGGTTTACAATGATTTTTTTTCCTCAGTAAGTCTAATTGCATTTTCTCTACTAAGACTCAGAAAAAACACATTTAGATATAAAACAGTCCCTTTCACATGATTGAAGGTAAAAGTTTGCAAACCTCAAGGTATATGTCCCCAAATTTCTTTATTGCCATTTGATAATTCATCTCAAAATGTAATTACAAAAACTGGAGGAAACAAGAAAAGAGCAACATAGCCATTTCTATGGGCAGGTTGTCAGAAAGAGGAGAAAAATAGAGCAATAGTCCAGCAATCCAATAGAATTATCCTTCAAGTGAACTAAATATGGTTGCTATGGGTAATAATATCATGATTGTCTCAATTTTCTTTGTTCCAGATTTCCAGATTCACGAGCCATGTTTCCCTTTCCTGGTGCAGATTGGAGGATGTCAAATGCAATGTAATTGGCTGCTATCCCACCTGCCCAATGTGCCCTTTACCTAAGACTGATCCATAGCTCTCATTACATTGTTATAAATATACATCATGAGTTTATTTTACATCTTCTGAGTTAACTCATGGAGCAGAAAGCTCACTTTGCCCAATGAATCTGTAGTCATTTCTAATATCCAATCATAATAACAGAACTAAAATAATAGAAATTTTCCCCGCACATGATTGGATGATTAAGGGAACAACCCACATCTTCATTGCACTAAATGAACAATTTAATGCTTTAGCAATTCAACTTCAATATGTTCAGTGCACTGAAATGATCATGTCTGAATAATCAATACTGCTGTGTATTTAGGATGCTCTTAGACCCAACACAGCCTTAGCCAAACATGTGTCTCATTCGTCAGACAATCGATTGCACCATAAACAGTAATGTCTTTCTCTGTGAAATTACATTTTAAAGATGTATACAGGTGACAATGCCAGATAATATTGAAATCTTATGTCCAGGAACAAGAAATGCGAATGTGTATTGTGCATGCTTGCTCAATCATAGTAACATGGAAAATAGACATATGAGAATGTAGTTCATTCAAGAGAAAGCAGCTGCTCTTCCCACACTATGAGGATATTTTAGTTTGCTTCCTGTTGTGTCTCCTGAACAAGAAGTGAAGGGAAATCTCCCCAATGGGACACAGATGAAACATGGGGGTGTAACCATTCCTTTCTCCCTACTAATATAATCCCTGTACTATAAGATGCCTAAACATATGAGAAAACATTCTTCCATGGGATATCTTATGGTTGATATTCATATATCTATAGGCACTACACAACCATGGCTGACATCCTTTGCCCAGTCTTTATAGGAGTGAGATCTAATAGGTCAATGGATTCTTCCCAAACAATTTCATTCTTTCCCCCAGATGTCAGTGCTGGGAATGTCTGCTGAGCACTCCCTTCCCCAGTCTATGTATGCTCAACCACATCGTGCATGTTTGTACTACCATCTTTCTTCAGAAAGATCATTCAGCTGCCAGATCCTGAATAGAGATGAGCTCAGGTTTGAACTGAACCTCAGCTCATCTGAACACGGAAAGATGTTGTCAGTGCCGACCCAAACAGCTATGGATGGGGCGTTTCCTGCCATAAAGCGGCAACATAAACAAATGGGCAGGATGTTGGTGACACCATCGTTGGCCGCTTGTCCATATTTGGTCAATGATATTATCCTAATATGGCCATGTGACTAAATAAGGTCAATGATGTCCTCAACATCCCGCCGCTCTGTTTACATGCAGCTGCAGGGTGGGGAATGCCCTGGCCACAACTGATTGGGCTGGCACTGACAGTTTCCTTCCAGGCTTCCGATGAGCTCTGGTTTGGTCTGAACTCAAGCTCATCCTCAAGAAGTATTAATATAATAGTGTGCAACTGGAACAACTTTATAATTTTTTTTCATGAACCTATCATAAGTAGACTTTCAGCAAATTAAGACTCCTTTTAGATTGTAAGCTCTCACGACCAAGGCCCTCCAGGCCCTCCTTACCCTCTTGTCTTGAATTGTATTGTAATTGTACTTCTTCCTTTATTTCTTAAAGTGCTGCACAAACTGTTGTCATAATAATAATAACAACAACAACAATAATAATAATAATTAAAATACATTCTACTTGTTATAGCTTGTAAATGGTGGATTGGCAAAAAAATACTTAGAGGGTTATTCACAAAGCTGCCGAAGGATCTAGCCATAGCTTCGGCTGATCCTTCGGCTAGCTTCAGCCCCATGATCCCTTCGGTTCAGTAGAACCGAAGGGCTGCTGTACGGGCTATTCACTATAGTCGGCAGAGTGGCTCAGTGGAGCCGAAGGCATATGCTTCGGCTCAATTGAGCCAAGGTGAAAGCCGAAGCTGGCCGAGCGGCCGGCCTTTGGCTGGCCGACAGCCTGCTATTGACAGGTAACCAGGGACGCTGATCTGTCATTACAATGAGAGCTTAGCAGAGCCAGTGGTGATATGAAAGCCGACTCTGCTGAGCTTTCATGGTAATGACAGTTCAGCGTCCCCTGGTTACTTGGTAATCAGGGGACGCTGATCTGTCAGTACCATGAGAACTCAGTAGAGCTGGCTTTGATACCACCATCGACTCTGACGAGCTCTCATTGTAATGACAGCTGGCCCCGGCCAATAGAAAACAGTTGGGCGTAGCTTGTTGTCACTGCTAGCTCCGCCCAATAGTTTTCTATTTTTTCCCCTACTTTTTTTAACTGTTTTTCTATTCTGCTCAGTACCACGGAGGTACCAAGCAGAATAGCCGAGCCAAATGCTGCTCAGCATTCTGCTATGAATGCTGCTATGGGAATAGCCTGAACAGCAGCGAGTACCCTGCCGGAGGTTCGGCTCAGCCGATCCAGATGTTGAGCATGTTCGGCCGACCCGAAGCCAGCCGCAGAAAGCCGATGTACGGCTGATTTTAGTCGGTGTACGGCTGAATTCAGCCATACAAGCCTGAAGTGAGTAGCCGAGCACCGTTCGGCTCACTTCACTTCGGGCCGGTTATTCACACGACTGCCTTCGGCAGCTTTGTGAATAGCCCTCTTAGATTAATATTCAGCAAAGGTCATTTTGGTAGCTTGATTGCTACTACTTAATTTTATTTTTCAACAGTGTTGTATCCTTTGTAAATTCTGCTGTGTATATACTGTAGATTGTATCTTTTTGGAAGGGAACAATAGCATAACAGTTCACTTCTATATCTGTATCTAGAGGGATGCCATAAACTGGCATCTTCTTGAAGGCACTAAAGAAACATACATTATATGCTTGAAGATACAATCTATACAAATCATGCTATACAAAAGAAGTGTACATTCTACTGGGGCTGTAGGGCTGGTTCATACACACAACATAATACAGCTAGGTATTCATTTATTTTATTTTTTTAAATTTTATATACAAAAGTTTAATTGAAATACTTGTATAAAAAATATGATCTCCATACATTTCACACTGTTAAAAGAAAAAATACAATAAAAATAATAAACAAGCTGCATAAAATGCAGCCAGATCACAAACACAGCTAATAAAATAAATTAAGGTTATGACTCTGCCACTTGCCCTCCCAGAGTCACTGCATGGAGACTGTATAATGCAAATAACTTAAAAATCTTGTCAAAAAGCATTTTACATTTCTGGTAAACCAGACAAGAAAAAGGCATAAATAACCAACTTTTTAAGTCGGTCAATTCTGTGTTCCTTAAATTAGACTTTTTACAATAATTACCCATCTAAAAACAAACTTGCTGGAGCCATGGAAAGGAAGGCGTGAATAGTAAAGGGGAGAAAGTTAAAAAAAAATCTATATATATCTATAGATATACATATACACATATATATCTATAGATATATATATATAAATGACTGGAATGCAGAGTTAGCTTCTTCGAGAAGATTCCATTGGGAAAGGTAATAGAGGCCTTCAAAACAGTGTGAAGCACAGTGTTGAGTAAAATCTAGACAAATAAATTAGCTAAATAAATAGTGATGAATTTTATTTATGATGAATTCCAGCCTTCCCTTCAGTCTTAATAGATGTCCAGGCTCCTCTCCTGGACTGAAATAGCTTACTCTGATTCCTCTGCATACTGTGAGCTTCCCACATTGTGTATCAGAAGCTGCAGCAAGTCAGATAGAGCTTGCCTCATCTCCTGACTGGAAGACATCCAGTATCATCTGCTTCCTTCCCCCCCAGCCTTGTTGTTTCTGGCTCCCCCCTTTTATTTATTGAGTTTCAGGTCTTTCAATCATGGATGGTCAGCATCACATCTGAGCCTTACCTAAGGTAGTATGCATGTAAACTCAGCCTTCCCGGGAAACCCACATTCACACATAAAGCAACTTTGATATTTGCATAACTCCTCTCAAGAACCAACCCACTGCTCTTGAGAGGAACACTGAAGCAGGGTGTTGTGATGTTTAAAAAAATCTATGTATAGGATCCTGCCAGTCCTTCCCATTAGCCTTGATCTACCTGTGTTGCATAGGGACGCACAGGGACCCAGAGTCTAAAATAAGGTAGGTAATGAAAACAGAAAAGTGTTATTTATAAAAGTCATTAGCATGTTGATGAGGGGAGAAAGGAGGAAGCAAAAAAGGCAAATGTAAGCAGTGGGACTGTGAAATGGCACATGTTGATGTCACGGCCAGCTCCGACCAGTGGTTATTCATTGGCCGAGACCTGATAGAATACTCTGGCAGGAGCCAGACAATAGGAAACAGTTGGACGGAGCTAGTTGTCACTGCTAGCTCCACCCAATTGTTTTGCTTTTGTTGGCATCTTTGCTGGCTACATTTTAAAACAAATGTTCAACTTTTAAAAAAAATGTATTTCACTTATTTTCTATTCGGCTTGGTACCTCTGGGATACGAGCAGAATAGCCAAGCCGACTGCCGCTCTGCGGTATTCGGCTATTCACTTACTGCAGTTCGACCCCTATGGGAATAGAGGCGAACGGCAGCAAGTGAGCTGCCGGAGCTTCAGCACAGCCGATCCAGATGTTGGATCGGCTGAGTCAAACTCCTTCTGCACTTCGGCTCAGGCAGCCGATCTATGGCTGATTTCAGCCGATGTACGGCTGTAATCAGTCTTACAAGCCAGAAGTGAATAGCCGAACGTTGTTCGGCTCATTTCACTTTGGCTGGGTTATTCACTCGGCTGCCTTCGGCAGCTTTGTGAATAACCCCCTTAATGTATTTTTTTAAATGTAAACAGTAAAGGTACTTGAATTTGATTTGGTATATGCCTCATGCAATCCTCTATAAAGGGGCACTCAAACTGGTAGAGGGAGGCCAGTCAGGTGATCTGTATGCAAAATTGCTGAGAAGGAACATGCTGATTGTAGGACAAAGCAGAGAGAACACAGGGATGGTCTAATCAGGCTGTTGCTACTGTTTTACTGCCCAATCAGCAGCAGTGGTGTATTCTGGTTTAGGGCTGCCCTAGGCAAGACAAAACTCGGCGCCCCCCACACTAAATTTACCCCACCCGACTGTGGTCTCAGGTGGGCTCTGCAAGGTTCGTGGTGGGCTTTGCAGGCTGAAGAGCCCCCTATGGATTCTGCAAAGGCCACCACAGATCCTGGAAAGCCCCCTGAGACCCAGCAAAGCCCCCACTGATCCTGCAGGATCTCAGGAAGGCTCTGCAGGATCTGTGGTGGGCTTTGCAGGCTGCAGAGCACACTATGGATCCTGCAAAGCCCTCCTGAGACCCGACAAAACCCCCTACGGTGAAGAGTTGAAGCTGTTATAGCTGCAAAGGGTGGGCCAACTCAATATTGAACCCTACGGACTAAGACTGGGATGCCATTAAAGTTCATGTGCGTGTAAAGGCAGGCATCCCTATACTATTGGCAATATAGTGTAGATATATGTAGATATATATATCTATATATATAAATGTATTACCCTTACACATCTCCCTTCATGGCTCTTGGAGACCTGGGGTGCTTTGGCTGGAAAGGGGGTAGCAGGCACACTCTGCTTGTTGCTCCCCTCACAAGACCCAAAGAGATGCCAGCTGAGGTATCAGTATACGGACGGCCCTGTACTTACCTGTTGTAGACGTTTCAGAATGATCTTGTGATATATAGGATATTCTTATTTTTTGGATCGTCTCCTGGCAATGGACTGTCCTCAGTAATGCAGGGAGCAGCATTGACTGTATCATTATACTATGAACACATGGGTGGGTAGATCATGCCCTGCACTCAAAGTATATCCTCAGTCACCCAGCGTTAATGTGGAAAACTGAGGACAACTTGCAAGTGGGAACATCTTTTAGTGTTCAAATGTGTGCATTATTGTTTGAGTATAAACTACTACTGCTGTCAAACATCACCAATAAGCATTACTCCATTGGTAACACTATTTGCACAAATCGGGTAGTGCACGGCTGCCTTTATTAAGTAACATCAGGTTTATTAGGTCAGGCATAGAAAGCTCATTCAGGGTATCTATTGTGATATTTAACAGACCAACAATTATTTAATAAGCATAGTATATGTAATTAGTAAAAAAGTAACTGTTCCCCTTACCAGCGATGAGCAGGGAATTAAAACTGGAAAAAAAGGAACCTGCCCTACACATTACTGCATGCCTGAAACAAATACAGCTGCCCTACACTGCGGTCTTAAAAAATTATTCCTTTAGTAAATCATCCCCTTTCAACAGACTCTTTACAGAAATTGTATCTTTGAACAACAGAGATTTTATGTTAGATTTAAGACTTTAATAAACAGAAGAACGCAAGCGATGCCAAATCCAAAGAGACATTTAAGTAAAAAAATGTAACTTCTCATTGAAATAAATAGTCCCTAGGGCCAAAGTGTGGTAGCCTAAAATCTAATCATTTAAAGTGGCAGCGTGATATAAAGAAAATGAACCTGTTTGAGCTTGGCAAGTCAATGCTGACTGGACAGAAAAACATTGTGTTAAAGAGAACACATTTTGTGCATTCAATATCTTTCCCTAAAAGCAATTCTGAAGTAACTTGCACATTTTCATGCTCACTAATCTATACATCTTTGACTTTATATCATTAACAGATTATAGATTTGGCAACCTTGCTGTGTAGCTGTTGATATAAAAAAAATAATGACATGATACATCATTTAGATGGGCTGTTATCGTCAGTCTTGTCTGAGGAAGGAAGCACAGTATAACACAATCAATTTGCGGCCCTACTAAGTAGGAAGCACAGTAGCAGATATAAATAGGCATGTACCTATATAGGCACAAACTATACAGACAAACCTAAAGTGAAACTGTGACTGGGATATGGACATTCAAATATTTACATAGTCTTAACAAGCAGTAAATTAGCATTATAACAAGTCCTCACTGACCTCTGTAGCTGCAGGCACTGTGCAGCAAGTGCTAAAGTTATCTTTGCAGCTCAGCTCACCCTGCTCCTCCCTTCAAGGTCACCTGCTCTGTGTTTACATTAGAGCTTAGAAGGCTGGAATGGTGCCAAGTCACTGCTGGGAGTGGTGAGAAGAGCTGCTGAGAGTGCCTACATCTACAGAGGTCAGTGAGGGATTGTTTTAAGGCTCATTCACTGCTTGTTAAGAATATGTGAGCCTGGCCACAGGCTCACTTTGTAGAATGAAAGAACATCACATTAAAAGTGTGTTGGATGTAAGAGGAGGACAGGAGAGGAGGGGAAGAGAGGCTGCAAGGAAAAACATCACATTAAAAGTGTATTGGATGTGAGAGGAGGACAGGAGAGGAGGGGACGAGAGGCAGCAAGAAAAAACATCACATTAAAAGTGTATTGTATGTGAGAGGACAGGAGAGGAGGGGAAGAGAGGTTGGAAGGACCTGGCAAAGAACAAGCTGGCTCCGAGGATCGGGTGAGGTAACTTTTTTACTTAAGCACCTAGATGAAAATGAGCACTTAAGCCTTGCAGTGCACTGGTAGCTCCACTGCAAGGGCTAAGAATTTTTTTTTTTCCTCAGAGTTCTTCTTTAAAGCCCATGTCAAGCAATTTTTTTAAAATAGCCCCCTTTCCTGTAATAATAAACCAAAAAATACTGCCAAGCACTACTCACCCTCTACATGCTCCAGAGTTACCTCCCCACAATTATTGCCATCCCTGAGGATAGAACACCTTTTAGGTGTTTGTTAGTATTTGTGTCCCAGCTACACTCTTTTTATTTGTCCTGATGACCATTATTACTCAAACAGAAAAGAAGGAAAATCCAAACTTTTGAGTTGAGACCCTAATCGACACGGGTTTTAGATTTAGCTATACCTAAAACAAAAAACAAAAAAAAGCTTTGAAGTGCAGTGCTGGCAATGGCCATGGCTGTATCTGTGCTATAAACCAGTGATTCTAGATGCACATAAAGAAATATTTTGCATAGTTTTTTGTCCATAAATTGAGAAATAACCCCTATTGGCAATGCAAGTGAAGACATTTAAATAGCTTCTGTTCAAGACTATGGGGTCTATTCACTAAGCTGCCATAGGCCGATGACCGACCTGAAGCGAAGTGAGCCGAACGCTGTTCGGCTATTAACTTCAATGTAGGACGGCTGTTTTCAGCCGTATATCGTCTGAAATCAGCCGTACATCGGGTGGCTTTGTGTGGCTTCGGGTCGGCCGAACATTCTCAGACTGTTCTGCCGACCCGCAGTGCAGAAGGAGTTCGACTTAGCCGATCCAACATCTGGATCGGCTAAGCCGAACCTCCAGCAGGCTACTCGCTGCTGTTCTGTCTATTCTCAACAGCAGTGAGTAAATAGCCGAATGCTGCTGAGCGGCATTCGGCTCGGCTGTTCTGCTCGGTCCCTCTGTGGGACCAAGCAGAACAGAAAAATAGTTAAAAAAGGAGAAAAAAAATAGAAAACGATTGTGCGGAGATGGCAATGACAGCTAGCTCCGCCCAACTGTTTTCTATAGGCCGACGGTTCTGCTGACGTAAAAAAATAAATAAAAAAAATTTCACCAAAGAATGCATTGCTAGATTCCTATTGGCTATTGCAAATTGAAATAGCCAATAGGAATCTAGCAATGCATTCCTATGGTTAATTTTTTTTAATTTTTATATAGTGGTACCGAGCAGAACAGAAAAATAGTTTAAAAAGTAGAAAAAAAATAGAAAACGATTGTGCGGAGCTAGCAGTGACAGCTAGCTCCGTCCAACTGTTTTCTATTGGCCGGGCGGTTCTGCTGCCGTAAAAAAATAAAATAAAAACGAAATTCCCATAGGAAAGCATAGCTAGATTCCTATTGGCTATTTCACTTTGCAATAGCCAATAGCAAACTAGCTATTGCACCCGCCCTCTGCTGCTGTCAATCACCAGACGGGGACCTGATGGAGAACTGCAGGTCCCCCTCTGCTGATTGACAGCAGCAGTGGGTGGGTGCAATAGATAGTTTGCTATTGGCTATTGCAAATCAAAATAGCAAATAGGAATCTAGCTATGCTTTCCTATGGTGATTTTTTTTTTTTCCGTCAGAAAGCAGTCCGTCAGGCTGCTTCATGAATAGACCCCAAGTATGTTTCTTGTTTGTTATGTTTTCGGTATATTTGGCATCATGCCTTACTATATACAGTTGTTTTAAGCAGATCATCTTTTGTGAATCTGTTGTTAAGTTTCTTGGCTGGAGATCCTGCCATTAGCAGCACTTCCTTTTGTAGGCTGACAACGCTAGGCCACTGCCACGCAGTTAGCAGCAGTGTTGTCAGCCTGCTGTGTGAGCGCCTTATGTTGGCCATTGAGCTGCAGTCAGGTCTGCAGGAAGCATGTGCAGACCTGACGGGCTGCCCAAAGGCAAAGTGGAGGAGTGTACCTGACAGGCTGTCAACGCTGCTGCCAATTGCACAGCAGCAGCTTAAAGTTGTCAGTCTGAAACAGGAAGTGCTGCTGCTGGCAGAAGAAACTTTGCAACAGATTCACAAAACATGATTTTCTAAAGAAAACTGTATACAGCGTGGCATGATGCCAAACATACTGAAAAATAGATTTTGGTTTCACATACACTTTCAATCATTAAAAGGCTGAATTGGGGTTAACACATTTGCCCCACTTCATTTATTCCTCTGGTTACAAAATGACATGATGGGAACATATGTGAACTTGCAAAAGCAGGAATTAAAGATATATGGCTTATGTCTTTAGCTTCTTCTATTAAGTTTGCTTCAGTCAAAATATATATTACACTGATACATTGGCACTTTGAGACCCATGCCTAACATGCCTTACTGACTATCGGTTTTACAGTAATAAAAAATATTTCATTCATGCAAATCCCCAGTGAGATGGAACAAGTAAATGATCTGAGAAATGTTGAATAACTCACGGAGCAAGATGAAATGTTTTGCCTCATATAGATACGGAAGCAACATTTGGTAAACAGTATTTATAATAATATAAAGTTTCTGTCTTTTGTGAACATTGTCATGCTATGTTAAATAGTTCTGTGGGAAACGTTTTTTTTATATATATATATTACACAAGAAACACTTAATAGAATACATCTGTGGCAGTTACATAATCCCTGGCTCTTTGGACCTCATTTACTAAGATGTTGACAAGTCAAGAGAGGATAAGCAATTTTCACACTCACTCATTCACCAGCCAAAGGGTGCCCACTGACTTCCTTAAACAGTGGTACCATGGTTCACGAACGCTTCTGTTCGCGAACAATTTGGTTTGCGAACAGGAAGTTCGGCAAAATTTTGCTTCTGTTCGCGAACTCCGCTTCGGGTGACGAACACAACCGCAGCCATCTTCCCTGCTCTGACACATGGTCATGGCTTCCTCTAGTCGTGATTGCGGTCTGATTACAGTTTGATTCGGTTCACGACCAAATCGGTTCGCGACCAGAATCGTGGAACGAATTAAGTTCATGAACCGAGGTACCACTGTACATCTCTGTGCGCATGTAAACAAATTCAGTGGATTTGCTCAGAGGCTTTAGCTCACTATGAGCAATGTATGTACAATGAATTAACAGAAATGCAAGCAGTGTTGGTTGTGAAGAACTCCAGGCACAATTTTAGTATAAATAAATAAAACATTTTAAATAAAGTTTAGAATGTAAAATATAATTTGAAAAAATTATTTCATGAAAACGTTTGGCTCGGGGTTAACGCTCCTATCATTGAAAATTCACCCCGAGCCAGACTCGGGAATACCGCCAGGGAGGTTAAATAAATCACCCCATTTCTCATGTAACAATAAAAATATTGGTAACATAAATAGAAATAATACTGGTGAGAATTGTGGAATATTGTAACAACAAAAGATGCATGCATATGCATTCACATAAAACCTACAAACTACTTTGGCTATCTGAAAATCGTACAGACATACTGGGGTCTATTCACAAAGCTGCCGTAGGTAGCCGAGTGAAAGACCGACGCTGTTTGGCTATTCACTTCAGGCTGTTACGGCTGATTTCAGCCGTATATCGGTCAATTTGCAATAGCCAATAGCAAATTAGCATTGTACCCGCCCTCTGCTGCTGTCAATCAGTAGTGGACCTGATGGAGAACTGCAGCAGAGGGCGGGTGCAATGCTAGTTTGCTATTGGCTATTGCAAATTGAAATAGCCAATAGGAATCTAGCAATGCATTCCTATGGCCAAAATGTCTTTATTTTTTCTATTCTGACACAGCTCCGTGTCAAAAAAAGAAAAAGCAGTGTTTCTCTCCTTGGCGGTCGGGAGCGGGAGACTCCTGAAGCGCCAGGGAGAGTTTTCTGTCTGGAGATCAGTGTACCTGGTTAGCTGGTAACCAGGGATGCTGATCTCTCTGCAAGTGGCCAGAGCTAGCCGTAAGATCACGGCAGGCTCCGCCCAGCTGTCAGAAGCAGGCTGTCGGCCAGCCAATGGCCGGCCAGCTTCGGCTTTCAGCACGGCTCAGCCAAGCCGAGGCATATGTGTTCGGCTCGACTGAGCCGCTCGGCCATGATCGGGAGCTGTACGGGCTATAGTGAATAGCCCGTACAGCAGCCCTTCGGTTCTACTGAACCGAAGGGGTCCTGGGGCCGAAGCTACGGCTAGATCCTTCGGCTGCTTCGTGAATAGACCCCACTGTATTTGCATGCACACATGCATGTGACCATCATGAATATTAAAGAGTGCTCAACAAAATGTGTGTTTATTTTATTTGTTATTGGTATTTATATAACTACAACAATTTTACATAGTGCACATTCACATGAGTCCCGGCCCTTGAGGAGCTTACAATCGAAGATTACTATCTCACATCCATGGCCAATTTAGACAGGATCCAATGAACCTTCCAGCATGTCTGGAATGTGGGAGGAAACCCACACAAGCACAGGGAGAACATGCAAACTCCTTCCATATAGTGTGCAATCCTGGAGCAATCCGGGATTTGAACCAGGGACCCACAGTGCTAACCACTACGCCACTGTGCTTACACAGAAATTTAGGAAAACATATGCATTAGATTATGAATTACAGTAAACTGGGCAATCCTTATAATGAGGCAGCATGCGGCCATTGGCTCAGGTGGCATCTCTTTGAGTCATGTGGGGGGCAGCAGGCAGAGCAGTGTGCCTGCCACCCCCTTTCTGGCTAGAGCATCCCAGTTTGCTAAGGGATTGACAGGGAGGTGTGTAAGGGCCATACAAATCTCCCCACCTAGCTCTTAGCAACCCGGGAAACTCTGACCGGCATCCCACTCACCTCCTGGCAACCAGCAATACCATAAACCCAACCCCAATACAGTTGTTTCAGGGCCGTATTTGCACATGTAATTTCTTGCAAGCAGCTCCAGCGTCCCTAATGATAGACGGTCAGTATCAACCTAAACCATCCATATTTTTGTGCCCAAACAAATATATCTATCTAATTAAAGCTTTATTAGAAGGTTTTAAATTTTTTTTGCTTGTTCTACTTTCCGGTTAAACTTCATGGAGCATGAGACATGGCAGCTAGGCTGCTTTTATGTGAAGATCTACAGTCTTTATACCTTTAATTTTGCATTAACTTTGACAGTTATCATTGGCTGTCAGTGAACTTCTGTGTCTCTCTGTCTGTGGTAAACAGAGGTTTGGCACCATTGTACATCAGAAGACAAAAATGCAGACGGGCACAGTTTTGCGCCTGCCAATGTAATGTCCTGCAGAAACTACTGTGTATCATATTGTTATAGTTGACACTAGGAGCTGATATATACACATTCTATACAGGGTATAACTGGGCACATGATGTTTACATGGTATTTCTGCCACTAGAAGGAACCAAGGATTTCCTATGCTTCTCAGCTCCATCTAGTGGTGGGAATGCCATGCAAACGGTTTTCCCACAGCTACATGCTGGGCAGAACATTTATGCACTAGCCCCTCGTGCTTTCTCTGTATGTAAATGCATGCCTGTTTTCATGGTCTTTACAGCCTGTCATATGAGGACTGCTGAAGTTCTTTAAATTGCATGGATGATTTCCTAAAAATGTTCATTAGCAATGTTTAGTGAAATTTGGGATTAATTGCTAAGGAATCAGTCTTAGAAAAAATGCTGCTTTTTTACAAATATGGAGGAAAATGATATACACTTTGTTCTTATTTCAATAAATGAATGAGCTATACATATTGTAAATCCAGCCAAAGACTTTCAGCACTAAGCATTCTGTTCAGCGGTTAAATACCTACATGCGTAATTAAATTTTAAATACATGGCAAGTGTGACATTCTAAAATAGGAAATGATTAGTTATGCAGCATATATCTGACCATGTTTAAAGGCTACATGCTACATTGAAGTTTAATGGCTGAATACCATTTTATTGCATGGGATTAGTAATTTTAGACGTCCTTTCCTCGGCTGCTCTACAGGTTGCGTCTGGCAGATTGTGGAAAACACGAGAATTGAACATAAAACTGTGAAATGCAAATGTAGTATGCAGATACTTGTGAGCCATGTATGATACAAAATCCGATGTATGTCTGGATGACAAAGAGTTTGTCAAATTCTCAAAATGTTGAATTAGTAACAGAAACTTTTATAATCTGATTTGAAAATGTAATCTGAATCTATGTTCGCTTCAGACATCCAATGAAGGAGCAGTTTTTGTCTCTGTTTGGTCCTGCGTAAAGAAAATCAAGTGTTTTCTCTGGAGCCAGTTCCGAGTTTTTCATGTGAGATTGGGAATTTTATTAGGTCTTTGAAGTAAACAATGGTCTAATTTACTAAAATTGTTTGTGAAGGAGGCCCAGGATTACCTCAGTTCACCTCATTTTACCTTATTTCACAATTAAAGTATATCTCCCATGCTCACCTCAGGACTTCTCTAAAATGTATTTTGTACTCTGGAACTACCTACCCCAATCTGTCCACTTCTCTCCTACTCTGTCCACCTTTAGGCGATCCTTGAAAACTCAGGAAAGCCTATTCCAACTCAACATAATAACTTGTCCTCTTTTTTACTTCTTCCTCTAACTCAAACTACACAATTATTACCTTTTGTAGCACTTGCCCCTCCTACTACATTGCAAGCTCTCATGAGCAGGGCCCTCCTAACCCTACTGTACTCAGATTGTATTGTAATTGTGCTGTCTCCCTCTATGTTGTAAAGTGCTGCACAAAATGTTGACACTATGGGGTCTATTCACAAAGCTGCCGAAGGATCTGGCCGTAGCTTCGGCCCCAGGACCCCTTCGGGTCGTACTTCTGATCGGTCATTCACTCGGCTGCCCTCGGCAGCATCGTGAATAGACCCCTATGTATGGAGTCAGTAGAATATTTCGATGGCTTATTTTTATTGTTAATGAAATAATACACTCTAACTTTTATTTAATGCGTAAACATGCCTCATCTTTCTCTTTGAAATTGAGGCCTAATAAAGCTGTTTACATACTGTGCATTGATTGTACAATCAATGCAGTCCTTCTTCTTGGATAGTGACAATAGATCCCTGCATCAACGCAGAAAGGAATCATATGGAATGCACACACATGAGGATTATCCCACCTTTTCACTGCCAGCACCCCAACATTGCTCCTCCTAACCACCTGGATGATTTTCCTCTTTCATTTGCTGCTTCCTGCTGTGTCATAGCCAGTTGGCATAGATATAACATCACCAGCACATCGGAATCAAGTGTCCAAAATTGTCTTTATTGACGCATATACATCTTGCCACAGAAAAGACAAAGTTTTGGGGCCATTTTGGCTCCCTTAACCGGGCACAATGTATTTCAATATTGTATCAGAATCACATGTTGGCTTTACTTATCACAGTCTGCATGCAAAAGAAGCCTGCCTAAGAACTCTCCCTCTACATTGGCATTCACTTTGTGATTTGCATAACTTGTTCCAAGATCCTGTTTCAGCTTGCATCAGGGGGTGAGGGCACTTGAGAGGAGTAGTGCGGCAAGGTACTGTGATGTTCAGCAGCCTGACAACCTTTCCCACCAGTCACAATCTGCCAGCATTGCATACAAAAGCACAGAGACCAGTAATGTCTAAAATAAGGTAATGAAAACTGACACATTTTGTTTAAAAATTGTATTACTACGTTGATGAAAAGGGAACGAGGAACAAGCAAATGCAAAATATAACCAGATTAAACTTCAACTTATTAAAAAAAACAATGTGCTACCATAAGTATTTAAGTTGGACCTACCAACTCAGCACATAATTCACACGTTAGCTTTACAAAATTACAATATTATTTGTTTTATTTCTTGCCAATAAAGTAAAAAGCTGTGAAAGGAAAAAACACTGTCCTTTATCTCCCTTCTGATCCAGAGCTTTGGCAATCTAGATTACATGGTCTCTGGGTACCAAAAACATTATGGATGTTCCTTGTCATTGGAGGCTGCAGAGAGTCTATTATTTTCTATCAGTCAGATGTTTTCTGATAGACTTGCAGTTAGATAAGAGGATCAGCCAGCCACAACCAGGGAGCACAGTGTGCATACATAATGAGTTGGCAACATTTAAATATATACAGTAGTTACAAACTACACATTGAGTTTTTAAATTATTAAACACAATGATACCATAATTGATATAAACCTTACCAAGTTAATAAATACAGTAACAATATATGAAAACAAATATTAATGAACTATAGTTTCTCTTTAATTCCCATACTTCACTTCTTTGAAGAGCCACATTTTTCAGAAACAACATCTTGCCATATGTCTGGCTTGAGTATGTACCAGCTGTGCACACTGTTTGGCAATGATTGTGACATATACACCGAGGCAGATATATGCCAGGCTGTGCAGCTTAGTTGGATGACATTATAATGTGCACTGCAATTTCACAATAGTGCCATACATTCTCACTCTGACTAAAATCAAGGCTTTGAGTCATGATAGTTCACTGACCTGTTTTGTTTTCTAGCCACTCCAGTTACACTGTGGACTTGTTACTGGCCTGCTGAAGATGATCTTTTGCGCAAGTTACATTTTTTTTACAAGATTCCCTTGTATTTTGTACTATCCTTTCTTCCTTCTACTGTAACAAGATACTTGCTGATAAACAGTGACCCTATGACATGTTGGCACCATCAAACTTTACAGTAGATATGGTGTTTTTTTCTTGTGGACAGTGTGGACAGTGTTAAATTTAAGCCAGACACGTTGCTTTGAACCTGTTTTGTCTCAATTGAGCACAAAACCTTTTACAGATCTAACATGGGTCACTGTCATCCTTTTTGGCAAATTCAATGTAGTGGCGGCGGAGGGAGCCACTGCACCGGCGGCTGTAAAATTCTAATTGCTGGGCCAGTGACAGGCCCCCTGACGGCCGCGGGCAGCGCGTTCGGGCCCCACAATGTTTATTGGGCCCGGGGCAAGTGCCCTCTTTGCCCTGCGCTAAAGACGGCCCTGGTCCTATCTAGTCCTACCTGTATCATCAATCACAATAAAGCGTCCAAAGAGCCTCCAGTGGGTGTGTTTGAGAATTATACTTCTGCATGACACACAGAGGTTCTCAGATCACTAAAAGGGGTGATGTCCACAACCACTATAGGAATGTTGCTCACTATAGGAAAGAGGGTCTTTCCTATAGTAGGTGTGGATAGCATAACCAGTGGAGCACATTGTGCCGATTATAAGAACATTGGTGGATGATTTTATATATTTATTGTGAGATTTATACTTATTATATTGTTGGACTTTTTATTGACCTGATTTACTGCATATGTATGCACAGTATGATTTTCTATGTCTTTATATCTTTTATATAATACCAGTGGCATAGCTACACAACTGCAGGGCCCAGTGCATTTTTTGGACCTGTGCCCCTCTTTCCCTGCCTCTTGCTGCCGCCCTCTTCTGCTTCTGCTATGCTCCTACAATGTATGCAGATAACACTGAGTGAGGAACAATATGAAAAGATCTCCCATGGCATGAATGCTTAGAGAAGCTGCACTTGGTCATGTGATCTGTGATGTCACATAATTGAACGCAAGGTGGTTGTGTATGCTCTGCTGTGAAGGATCATTTCATGTGCTTTTCCACTCAGTACTTTCAGCACTGAAGGTCCTATTTATCAATATTTTCATCCAAGATTCACACAGCCTTTACACAAGTGTCATATACGGTTCACTAAAGAATCAGTTAAAAATGTGTTAATCTTGGGAAAATGTGTGTGAAAGTTAAGTGAAAACATAAATTAAAGTGAAATTTAACTAATGCGTTAAATTTTAAAAATACATTCAAGTAGCCTAACTATTAACAAAAATGTATCTTATTTGTGTATCACTCAGTTGTAGATCCTCAAATCATCTCTGAATTGGTGCTGACACTGTCCTTACTTCTGGAGGGTAAAGTAGCCACAGCTCCAAGCTCCCTCCTGTGATGGACTACAATCTCATGTTTAGTTTACTAATTTGTATTGAGATTGAAATCACGGGAGTGAGTTTGGAGTGATGGCTTTTTTACAACACACAGGGACCATGGGGAACAAAAGTAGCCACCCTCCAGAAGGAAGGACAATGTCAACACCAATTCAGAGATGATTTGAGGATCTACAGCTGAGTGATACACAAATAAGTTAAATGTTTATTAATAGTTATGGTACTTAAATGTATTTTTAAGATGTAACTCCTGGGCTTAGTGTCACTTTAATGGACCACCAAGTGTCCATTTTATGTGGGACACAAAAGGGCTTTCCACAAGACAAGGATTAGAATAATCATTGCATTCAAACAACATTTTTTATTTCTAACATGTCAGATTAGAAAAATAATTAGTGACGATCAAACAACAGATACTATTCTTCACCATTTTTTATTATGTTTACATTTTTGAATGCAGATCCATCTGCTCCATGCAATTGTGAATCATCATGTTTATGAATGGACATAGCCAGAAGCATATATTTATCTCTTCAGATTTTAATCTATTTAGAAACTGGACTACTGCACCTCAGAATTAGCCCACAAGACAGTTATTTTAAAGGAACTGTCACCTGAAAAAAATAAATCTTAATATCTTGTAAAGAAAAATCTATTTAATCCAACACTTCTGGGTAGTCATGATGCATACATCTCCCTCCACGCATGATGGTTTCTTCTGCCAACCCTTTCATCAATACAGGGCACAGCAGTGAGGTAGAGGCAGGCTGGAGGATCCACGATGTACTGCCAGGAACCTGACATGGGACACATCCAGAAGGGTGTTGGATGTGAACATTTTGCTGGAGGAAGGACTTGCCACCAAAGGGAGAGGTAACTATTAAAAATCTTAATTTGCAATCTTAATTTTAAAGCGCTACTGCAGGTTAGGCTGTTCCAGCCCCTTATTGACCCATGACTCATAAGAAGTGGGTTGAATTATGTGAGCTGTCATTCAACCCAGTGGTAGACCACAGAGAGGACTCTATTTAGAGGAGAAAGGTCCCTCACAAAGGTATAGAAGTTAAAGCAGACTACTAAAGGAATTAAAAATGTGTACTTAAAAAATTGAGTGAACATTGACTTTAATGATCCAAATACAGTATGTGAAAAGCAAGTTCCTGTTTACTTCATCTGCACATTATTGGGTATTCAGTGCTAACAGGAATTAACTTTTAATATGATTATATAATGAACATGAATATTCAATCAGATTATTAAATTAAAATTCTCGACTGTTTAGTAAATAAGCCTCTGTACTCTCTATTTGGCAAATTGGCATTGCTTTAGTACAACTGTCTTGAGGTATTGTGGTTGTAGGGTAAAGAGACTGAACTGCATACAGTGTCATAGTATAAGCTTCCTCCTAAAAGAAATATACCATGAAGAATCTGTGCATAGACACACAGCACAAATAATATACGGTAATATGTAGGGGTGCGGAAATTAACGATTAATCCGTCGATTAATCGTTAATTTCTTTGATCGATCAAAATTATTTTGATCGATCAAAGTACTCACCTCTCCGCCGGCTTCCGTCGGAGATCCGGTGACGTCACGGACATCGACGTTACCGGACTCCTCCCCCCCTCCCCGAGTGGCTCTGTCGACTAACGAAGGGAAGGGGGGAGGAGTCGGGTGATGTAGTTGTCCGTGATTGGTAACGAAGGGAAGGAGGGAGGAGTCCGTTGATGTCGATGTACGTGACGTCACCGGACTCCTCCCCCTTCCCTTCGTTACCTCAGCTGCGAGGACCCAGCAGCAGCCACCTGATACAGAGACCCGCCTCGATGTTCCCGGCCGCTGTCCCCCCACGCTGGTATGTTTTTTTACAGCACCCTGCTCAAGCTATAGAACATGGAATAGAATATGGCTGAAACTGACTATATTCTATTCCATGTTCTATAATGTCATTGTACTACTAGGAAACTACAAGTCGGCAGTTCAGCTGCGACTTGTAGTTCCCTGTATGATAGAAGGCTATTTTAATTACTGTCCTCATGAAAGTACTAGTAATACAATGTCATTATAGAAACATTGAATAGAATATAGTTGAGTTCAAAAGTTACTGTACTATAATGCCATTATATTTTCATGAGGAAAGTAATTAAAATAGCCTTGTATCATACAGGGAACTACAAGTCCCAGCATGCACTCACTGCTCCTGTACAACTCTCACATATCACGCAGGGAACTACTGCAGGGGGCTTGCATGCTGGAACTTGTAGTTCCCTG